>NW_007148991.1:0-5946 GCF_000164805.1 Carlito syrichta | reverse complement strand
TGGCACTTCCCCGTACACAGGGGGGGAGCTCCACAGGCCTGGCTCCAGGCAAGGGGCATGGCGTGGCAGTGGCAGTGGCAGCAGCAGCCTGGCAGTGGTGATCTCAGAAGATCCTACTCTCGGGGGCTTCAGGGTCAGAAGCTGTGGGTCACCTCAGGCATGGGTGGGCAATGACCGCAGCAGCAGCATCTGCAACTGCGGGAATGGCCCAGACCCAAGAATTATTTGTAAAGTTAATGAAACTGTTCTGAGTCATAATTTAGGTAATGGTTACCTAATTCTATACAAGTGTTAATATTCATGGAACTCTTACACATTAACAAATATTCAATGTATAGTCTGATTTTTTTAAATAAAATTATTTTTAAAAATAAAAGAAAAAAGTCCATGAAAAATTGGTAAATAATTTCAGTGAATTATTTACTCTAGGTCTAGCTTGTTTTCCCCTATGTTTGTTGGCATAGACAGGAATCTATGAGTATTACTATGCCTATAATCATTTCGTGCTTTTGAGAAAGATTCTAAAATTCAGAATTCTAATTTATGGTTATTTTCTTTTTACTTGTGGTCATTACTGCAGTCAAATCATTCTTATTTAGACTCATTAGTTAATTTTTGATAACCTAATATAACTAGTCACTAATCTCTGCTATAACCTAATAGTAAATGCAAACATAGTTTCTATAAATGATCTCATCATACTTGAGTAGCACACTCTACTAGGTAACAAGGAAAAGTAACAAAAATCAAAACTGAAGCGAGTTCAATGTAGTTATACAATAATCATATAGTCTACTCAGCACTGTTATAAATAAATATCTCAGCCTGACAGTTTATAAAGGGAAAGGTTATGGTTTTGCATGGTGCTACTGTCTGCTTCTGGTGAAGCCTTGGGAAACTTACAATCATGGTGGAAGATGGGGAGGAAGCAGTTGTGTGACATAGTGAAAGCAGAAGCAAGAGAGCAAAGGAGATGTTTCTCTTAAATAAACAACTCTCTTGTGAAGAGAGGGAGGACTCACTCATTAATACAAGAATGGCATCAAGTCATTCATAAGAGATCTGTGCCCATGATCCAAATGTCTCCCAGTAGGTCCTACCTCCAATATAGAGGATCACATTTCAACATGAGGTTTGCAGGGGACAATAATTCAAACTATATCAGTAATCCATTTAGGAAACTATTCATTCTCTTTATATGAAATGTTGAGTCTTTTCAGTTTATTTTCCCTCTCACTAGTCCTCTCGAGTGGTGTCTGGATTTATGGAGATCCTGTGTGGTTTTCATGACATTGTGGGGCTGGAGGAAAACAGGATTCTCAACTCCCTCTTGTGTCCTCTGGATAATCTTATATTTTTCTAGTTGAATAACTAGTCTGGATTTCTCCCTGGACTGGTAACTGAGATATCAATTTACCATCTCTGATCATGATACTGGCACTTGATATTGAAGTGACTGTCAAGCTCTTGGCTTGACTTTTGATTTGCCATTTGTTACTTTGGTTACCACTCTTGCCCTGTAGGTTGATTGGTTTCACTTTGTATCTTATTGAGTGTGAAATTCCTTTTAGTATAAGCCATGCTTCTTCACCAGGCTCATAGCTAAGCATTCACACCACAACTTCTACCATGTTTTCACCTCATGTTTTGCTACAACAGCCCTCACAGCAGACATTCTAACTCTTCACTTGGCTCCTTTACATGGTCCAACTTTATAAAATACAGGAGCATCTGAATCTCAACCATGCCATGCAGGACTTAAGAGGTGTTTGGGAAAGCAACACTCTTGCCTTCCTTCTAATCTAATTAGTTTTTCATTGAGTCTCCCTTTGAGTTGGCCACTGTCAATATTCTATTATAGGGCAGTCTTCAAGGGAACTGCCTTAAAGAATCTCAAATGTGAAGTGTGACAAAGTCTCACCTTCGTATTTCATGATCTTACCGACCTCTCCATCCTGGGACAAACATGAAAAGAAGCAATCATAAGATATAATTTTAATTTCTGTCTTTCTTGCCTAGATCACCTTTCTTGTTTCATCAATTATAGTGCTGATAGTAGATATTAGATTCTTCCCTTATTCAAAATCCTATCTTTCTTTTTCTACCTGGAAATGGTCTAATCTGCTTCTTGTTGCATTAAGTGCCAACAAAATAGAGTATTATTTTATCTCTTGGGAAAATGTTTTCAAGTTCATTATTTTGGTATGAACTTCAGAATCTTCCTTTGGTTGTCAGAGGATATTATTAACCTTTTCTTTTTTATACATTGAATTGGTTAGGGGTTTGTTATAGACAACATAAACAATGTTTCCAAAGCTATAAAGAAAATAATTTATCAGATAGTTAATGGCTAAAAATATCACTGAGAGAGCTGGATTCAGGTCATAATTCCACAACTCTTTGTCTCCAGGATCACACTGTAGGATTCAGCTTCTGGCTCAAAACTGGGAGTTGCCTACCTCAGAATTATGCCACAATCAGGAAAAGGCTGCTATTACTAAAGAAAGTGTCCAGATCTAGTGGTCATTAAATGTGGGTCATATTGCTGCTGATGTACTTTAATGGAATGGATGCCACACACAACACTTTGCACAATTCCAAATTCAAACAATGCATGAGAACACATAACAAATGAAAGCTAAATAAAATCTGGAATGCTGGCTGAAGAGAATGTGGAAATGTAATTTTTAATTTCTCTGCATCTATACTACGGGAAGATACAATGGAAATAAGTTGTATGTGTCCAAGCTTCCTTTTTTAATATCAAGTGGTCACTTTTACTTCACTCATCCATTTCTTTCTGGTTTCAGTTCCTAATCCACGATGGGCTAGCAAATCACATAACTCTCCAGTTTGAGCACTGGATTATAAAGCAGTATATACATTCTAAGGCTGCTTCTAATAAGTTTATGATTTTAGCTCATACTAGAGTTTTAAATTATTTAGTTTACTCAAACACCTAGTTCACTGATTTCCTGATAATTCAAGTGAGTTTCTTAAACTATGATAGTATTAAAATATGGAGAAAAGGCTGGGTTTGGTGGCTCAGCCTGCAATCCTGTGCATTTGGGAGGCTGAGGTGAGTGGATTGCCTGAGCCCGCGGGTTCGGGACCCACCTGGGCAACTTGGCAAGACCTCATCTCTACAATAAATCAAAAATTAGCTGGGCAAGGTAGCGCTTGACTGTAGTTCTGGCTACTTGGAAGGCTGAGGTGGAAGGATTGCCAGAGCCTAGCAGGTTGAGGCTGTGGTGGCTGGGAGTGGCCACAGCACTCCAGTCTGGGCAACAGAGTGAGACTCCAACTCAAAAAAAAATAAAAACCAAAATAAAAAAATAAAATAAAATATGGAGAAAATTAAAATATTCATTGAGTCATTAAAATTAGGCACAATAATGAGCAATAAGAGAGTTTAAGTAGTTTTAAGGAGAAGTTTACCAGACTATAGATATACAAATCAATGCATGACAGACTAAAGATTTATTTTAGATGTGATATATAATTTCAATAGAATTATAAATCCTGGGAATGTTCTCTTTTGAAGAGTAACAGACACCTAGAGTTTTCAAATAAATATAAAGTTTACATTTGTTTTGATTAACAGATATATATATCAAGTGGATTACCTGAGCCCGCGAGTTTGAGACCAACCTGGGCAACTTGGCGAGACCTTGTCTCTATAATAAATTTAGCCGGGCATGGTAGTACATGCCTGTATTTGCGGCTATTTGGAAGGCTGAGGCAGAGGAATCATCAGAGCCCAGGAAGTCTATGCTGGGATGGCTGTGTGTGTACCACTGCACTCAAGCCTGGGTGACAGAGTGAGACTCCAACTGAAAAAAAAAGAATGCAATAGTTGCATTCTCTTAAATACTTCCATTAGCATTGGCCTTAATTCATGTGAAGCATTTTAAAAGAATGTTTAATGTTCAGTTATTAATAGTTTTGTTATTCAACTATGGAGAAAATTTGTAAAGAAAAATCAAGACATTTTCTTGACTAGTTTCAATTTTCCTGTAAATGACAAAAGGTTTCTGCTGATGCAGTCTACAAATCATTTTAAAATCCTGTTTGGCATCTAAAGTTTGAGTGCATGTAAATGTTGGCACACTTCTGAATAGAATTTATAGAGAACCAAAGAGAATCAGAAAGTCACTGATATTTGTTAAATTACTTTTCTAAAGTAGCAAAAGTTGGTAGCATCTTTTCCAAAGGGTGTTTTTTCACACTAACTAATTAAGTGAATGGACTTTCCAGTTTTAATTAAGTAGAGTGTTTGTATGTGTATATGTTTGTTTGTATAGTTAGCAGCAATAAGGGTGAGATTTAATATGGAAAGGAAGAAATAGCCACTAAGAAAGTTCAGGCCATTCAATTAAAAATCCTAACCTGATAGTTTTATGCAATGCAAAGTTAATGAACTGGTTCAAATTCCATGGACCTCATATGAACATACTTAATATTTCTGGAGCATTAACTCTTCAGAGGTATAATCACACTGTGTATCAATAAAGATAAAATACGTGGTAAGTGAGATTTTGATTTCTGGTTGCTTTGGGATTATGCAGCTAATGACCATCAGGCAGATACTCAGGCCATTAAGTGGGGGAGATTCCTTAGCTCTGAGAGGACAGACAAGATTCCAAAGTGTGTAAAACAAGCATAGCATAGATCAGGGGCAAAGGTGGGATAGTCACAAATGAGTGCAAGTTTTGGTCCTCTGGAGTTCAAGGAGCAAGTCCGTTCCGAATATTGTTTTGGAGTATGTAGAAAGAAGACAGAGGAGTAATTCTAATGCCTGGAATGTACATAGAATGATTACATTGCCTCATGTTCTGTAGCAAGATTAATAGATTTACAAGAGTTGGAACTCACGGTTCTGCCAGAAAATACACTGGGTGCCTTTAGCCAAGCGACTGGACTTCTCTGTGGGCTACAGTTCTCCCATTTATAGAACGAAGAGATTCACAATCACTGGTTAAGTGCCTGCCATGGGCCAGCTGTTGAGCTAAGCTTGGTATGCTAAGAAAGACAATTCCTTTTCCGGATTGGAAGGTATACATTTCAAAGAAGCAGACAGGCACTAAACACAGGCAGTGAGGTCCTGCTAGTGGTGTACTTTTACTTCTCCTAAATAATAAGAAAGAGGGAGAAGAAAAGTGAAAACCTGTATTTGCAAATGAAGGCAGGGAAGTAAGGCCCATAGGTATTTGTGAGGAATGTGGAGAGAGCAGAAATGTTTAAACTGAGAAAGCATCGTGGGCTTTCTGGGAGCAGTGAGCACTTTAAATGTAGCAAAGATGGGAATGTAGACAATGGAAAATGTAGACAATCAATTCCATGATTGAATCTTAAATGCCTAAGTTTTGGGGAAGAAATGATACTCATTTGGGATAAATGTTAAATCATGACAATCTTTGGAGTAGGAGGAAATAAAGGGTTTATGAGATTTCTTTCAGTAAAATGACACTAGCACTATATCTTCTAATATGATTCTGCCTCTCATTGACATGAATCAAGAAATTTTCTTAAGTCTTGTTGAACTGTTTTTTACAATAACTTCTTGCATGATTGGTCTGCTAAGAATTCTTGAGAAACTTTTTAATGTAAATGTTCTTACAGTTGTCAATGGCCATGGTTCTACACCTGATGCACCTATGAACTTTCAAATTTTATGTTTAGACTTTATCTTCTATAGGATCATTGTTGGAAACATGATTCAATGATAATGGTGTAAAAATCAATAGAGAAAGCAAACATAATGAGTGTCTCAACAATTAAGATGAAATATTGCTTTCTGTTTAAAAGAGACTATAGTCAGCTTTCACGTTAAACTTTGGTCTTACCATTCATTTTAGTGATAAAAGAGAAAATGAGCTTAGTTTGGGTTCATTGTAAAGTCCTCGAAAGGGCAGGCCAGAATATTGTTCACTAACTTGCAGTCCA
>NW_007148990.1:0-959 GCF_000164805.1 Carlito syrichta | reverse complement strand
AAGTAAGGCCCATAGGTATTTGTGAGGAATGTGAGAGAGCAGAAATGTTTAAACTGAGAAAGCATGGTGGGCTTTCTGGGAGCAGTGAGCACTTTAAATGTAGCAAAGATGGGAATGTAGACAATGGCAAATAATAATTCCATGATTGAATCTTAAATGCCTAAGTTTTGGGGAAGAAATGATACTCATTTGGGATAAATGTTAAATCATGACAATCTTTGGAGTAGGAGGAAATAAAGGGTTTATGAGATTTCTTTCAGTAAAATGACACTAGCACTATATCTTCTAATATGATTCTGCCTCTCATTGACATGAATCAAGAAATTTTCTTAAGTCTTGTTGAACTGTTTTTTACAATAACTTCTTGCATGATTGGTCTGCTAAGAATTCTTGAGAAACTCTTTTATGTAAATGTTCT
Source organism: Carlito syrichta (assembly GCF_000164805.1). Classification (NCBI taxonomy): domain Eukaryota; kingdom Metazoa; phylum Chordata; class Mammalia; order Primates; family Tarsiidae; genus Carlito; species Carlito syrichta. Next base: position 541 of record NW_007148990.1, on the reverse strand, counting down.
TACAGTTGTCAATGGCCATGGTTCTACACCTGATGCACCTATGAACTTTCAAATTTTATGTTTAGACTTTATCTTCTATAGGATCATTGTTGGAAACATGATTCAATGATAATGGTGTAAAAATCAATAGAGAAAGCAAACATAATGAGTGTCTCAACAATTAAGATGAAATATTGCTTTCTGTTTAAAAGAGACTATAGTCAGCTTTCACGTTAAACTTTGGTCTTACCATCCATTTTAGTGATAAAAGAGAAAATGAGCTTAGTTTGGGTTCATTGTAAAGTCCTCGAAAGGGCAGGCCAGAATATTGTTCACTAACTTGCAGTCCAGAGAGAATTGCACAGTCTTTGAATTACTGATGCTCTTTCAATATCAGAAAGGTCAGAAAAACTCTATTTAAAATATGCATATGACAGAGACTAGAAATATATCCTAAGAATATATTACATCACATCAAAAAGAAAAGCACCAGATTATTACTTTTAGTCAATTATATTTTTGTGCTGTAGGTACCTAACATAAAGGAAGTACTTGTTGCATC
>NW_007148989.1:0-8837 GCF_000164805.1 Carlito syrichta | reverse complement strand
CTTGTCCTGTATTTCGCTTGTTTTGGTGAGCATTTTGTACAGACATGTTTACTTTTGAGTGCGGGTTCTCCTAAATACCAGAATTCTACCTCAGATCTCCAGAATTCATGCACATTGTTCCTTCATTATCCTAATTGAAAAATTGGTTATTGTCAGATTCCTTGGACAGTCAATTTCTCTATCATTTTGGGAATTTGAGATAGATTCCTTACTGAAACTCCTCAATGCTAAGTGCTACAACTCCAGCTACTTTTTGACTGTCTAGGGGTTTTTGTTGTAAGTTAGAGTGCAGTGACATAAATATACAAATAAGTTTGTAAGGGCACAGAATGTTTATGTTTTAAACAAGATCTGGCTTAACTTCTGGGCTATGAAGTCACTGAGAAATAGAGCCAAGTTGTATTCATCTGTTTTCACTAAGTATTTAATACAGGGTTATTTTGTTTCATTAAATATTTACATGTATCAATGTCAAACACATTTATATAGATTCTCTGAAGTGGATTATCTCCTCTCACTTCAAGAATGACTGAGCTAGTTCAACAAAGAGAAGAGAGTGACTTTAACCTATGCATTTCACTCCAGCTGAGCATTATATGCTTCCCCCTTTTGGGTTAACTTCAAAATGGCTCAGAGCTTCAGTAATTGGGTAATTAGATACAAATTCCCCAAAACCCTCATAGTAGCATTCTTGCTGACTTCTTTAATAATAGTGTCAATGACTGTAGAGCAATTTTAAAATGTAATCAACATACTAAAATATCACCACTCTAAAGCATTAGAATTCAGCGTGTATGTTTGTTTTTGGTATATTTACAAAGTACTATTGTTATCACAACTATCAAATTCTGGAATATTTTTAGCACCCCAAAAAGAAATCCCATGCTCATTAGCAGTCACTCCCATCCCTTCCAATCTTATGACAGATAATCTACTTTCTTTATCTATGCATTTGCCTTTTCAACGCATTTCATATGAAAAGAATATGTGGCTTTCTGTGTTTGTTTTTTTATGTTTGGTTGATTACTTAACATAATATTTTAAAAGTTTATCCATATAGCATGAATCGGTACTTTATCTTTTCTCTTTTTGACAGAATAATATTCTGTTGTAAGGATATGCTTTTTACTGATCTCATCAGTTGATAGACATTTGGGTTGTTTCCACTTTTGGACTTTTATGAATAATGCTGCTGTGAACATTCAAACAAGTTTGTGTGTGGACATGTAAATATATGGTTTTATTACCATACTTCTATTTCCATTACATTGAAGACAGCTTTCTGTAAGGAGAGGGAATAGCAAAATATAAAAGGGAAATAATCTTCACCGAAATAGGTAACAAAACATCAAGACAAACCAGCCACCTGCCAGAAATGCTGTTTCCCTATGGCACCGTCTGGCAGGCAAAATTTCACAGTGTTAAACAATAGTGCTGCATACACCATGAGTGCTTCTACCAATGGTTCACTGACTCTCTAAAAAGACTCACTGATGGAGGTGGAGTGATTATGGCAGGCAACAAACTGGCATTAGAAAGTCTCCTGTCTAGAAGCCAAGTCCCTGGTGTTGCATGAACTCAAATTTCACATTCTCAATCTTTAGAGGAATTGTTTGCATTCCCATTAAATTATAATAGGATTGTTAACAGGAAGTTGAAGAAAATAGACTAATGAACTATATACTTAGAATTCTATATATAGACATATATAGTACATATATATATCATATATGTCAATGTTCAGTTATCCATGCCTCCTCAAGCCCCAAACACATGCAAGCCCTCAAGTTTTGCACATAATAGTTTATTTTAAAATTATTCTTAGCTGGGCTCAGTGGCTCAGCCTGTAATCCCACGATTTGGGAGGCTGAGGTGAGTGGATTGCCTGAGCCCGCAGGTTCGAGACCTGCCTGGGCAACTTGGTGAGACCTCATCTTTACAATAAATAAAAAAATTAGTCGGGCATTGTAGCATGCACCTGTACTTCCAGCTACTTGGAAGGCTGAGGTGGAAGGATCACTGGAGCCCAGCAGGTCGAGGCTGCAGTGGCCGGGAGCATGCCACTGCACTCCAGTCTGGGTGACAGAGTGAGACTCCAACTCAAAAAAAATTATTCTTGGATAAATAATACATCCAGAGTGATAACCAGTGTCCACAGGATTGAGGATTATAGCTGAGAGATGTAACAAAAGGGTTCTGAAATAACTTAAATTATTTTACTTCACTTTGGTTGACTTCTAATAGAATTCTATATTAAGAACCAAAGTTTTAGGAATTATCTGAGATAGTGATAATAAATATGTATTTCAGGAAGAGTTGTACTAATGCAGTGCCTCGTGGAGATTTTCATTTTTTATGCTGTCTCTGTTTATAGGCAGAAATAGCTGTATGCCAACTTTCTGAGATTTGTCCAAACATGGATGTGTGTTATTCGAAGATTTTGCCAATGATGAATGACTTTTATTTATTAAGACATATAATTCAAAATTCTTTGGCTACCTCTAGGGTTATGCAGTTCATTACAATTATGGAAAAAACTGTTAATAATTTAACAGTTGAAAATATAAGTATATATCTGTTTGGGGAGGAGGGGGCATTCAAATGGTAATGAACAAAATAATAGAAACCAAAATCCCCTGGCCTAATTTCTAGCTTTATTTCCAAGAGTAATGTTGGCCTCACCCCAATTCTAAATAATCGGCCTATTCTTTTATACCTTAATTGATTATTGTTAGACCAAATAATTTTGCTCTGCTTCAGAGAGGATTGAGGAATTTATCCCAAAACTATCACCTCCTCTCTTCCATGTCTGGTTTTGTTAGTTATAATTTTCCTTTCTGCTAGTTGCTCCCATTTTAAATTACTTTGAATAGATTTTAATTGCTTAAGGAAGTCATATTTTCTCCTAATAAAATTCTAAAATATTACAGATATGACTATTACCCTTTTGGACTCTTATTTATATCTGTACAAATTATTTAATATGTGTAAGGCTGTGACATAACCATTACAAAAAAATTCTCTCTGGACAAAAGTATCACTAGTACATTATATGTGCCATATGATATAATGTTATGTTATATATATTTTACACTTGAACTTAAGACAAAAATTACTGACACTTACTTTTAGTGTATTACTAAAAACTCTTCAGGCTGAGTATTTACATAATGGAAGCTGGCTCAACATTTAACTGGTCCTTGTAGAAATAAAACTTTACATATTTTTATATTATATCCATTCACTCATCTATTCATTCATTGATTTTTAAATTTAACTCAGAGTCAGATATTATGGATACTCAAATGATTAAGAACCATATATTATTCTCAAGAATACACTATGCAGTAGAAAGATCAGTGGTTAGTCACAAACATCAGTTCTCAAACCAATATTAGGTTATTAGGTCAATATTATGACTAAATCTCCTTTCCTTTGAACCCCTATCCAGCTGTTGCCTTCATCAAAAATAGAGCTTCCTAATTTTTTATGTATAAGCTTTCCTACCGACATCTTTATTCTTTCAAGGCCTCTGCCACCAATATTTTAATGTGTAGTTTATTAATTATCACTACTTAAGTTAATCATTGTTCCAAGAGATATATTTTCTCAAAAAAGATCTAAAAAAGACATAAAGCTCACTAATGGAGACATCTCCTTACAAATTTGCTAGAACTTATTTTCTCACACTTTTGAAAATAATTATAATAAGAAGTTGGTATTCTAATAAAGGTCATAATTAACACAAACTTAATAAAATTTGACCTGACTAGGGTTTACTTAATGTAACTTTTATTTTAAAATATGAAAGCTAATTACTTCAAATAATTATTTGCCATGGTGACCATGGCACTGAATATACCTCTTTATAATGTTTTAATTAAATATGAAGGATCAATTCAGACCATCAAACCATGACCATCAATTACTCACTACAGAATCTTTAATAATTTCAATTTATAGAATAGTAGACAGAAAGTATGAGCTCAAAATTCTTTGCTGAATGAATGAATTAGAACTGAACCAGGACTTAGAAAACCTAGTACGCTGACAACTCTGACTCAATTTAAGTGACTTGGGATTCCCGGAGCACTAGTTACTTCATCTGCAGAGGGAGATGCATGGATCCCATCCAGTTGTAGCATATTTTGTTTATACTTCCTACATACTGGTGAAGAGAGAAATTCAATAATTCAAAGATATAAAAAGCATGATCCTTGCCCTCTAAGTGCCTTCATTTTAGAAAAATGTTCAAAATTGCTGCCTGTGATAGTTCTAATCTTGAGAAAATAGAGTGGAAACCCCAACAGATATCATAAGCATATTTGATGTGTTTATTCATTCATTTATTTCCCAATAAAATATGAATTATTTTGGATGTGACAAGCACCCTAGTAAATGCTGGGGACATAACGTCAAAATATAGGCATATCTTGCTTTATTGCCTTTCACAGATATGTGTTTTTTACAAGTTGAAGGTGTGTGAGAACCCTGTATTTAACAAATCTCTTTTGCCACCAACATATTCTCACTGTGTCTCTTTGTCATATTTCAATAATTCTCCCAATATTTAAAACTTTTTCATTATTACTATATATGTTATGATGATCTGTGATAAGGAATCTTTGATTCTACCATTGTGATTGTATTGGGGTACTGCCAACTGTGCTCATGTAAGACATACAAGATGGCAAGCTTAATAAATATGTGTTCTGACTGCTCCACTGAGTGGTCATTCCCTTGTCTCTCTCCCTCTCCTCTGACCTCCCTATTACCTAAAACTTAACCATATTGAAATTGGGGCAATGAATACCACTGCAATGACTTCTAAGTGTTCAAGTGAAAAGACATGCTATACATCTCTCACTTTAAATCAAAACTGAGAAATGATTAGGTTCAGTGAAAAAGACATGATAAACATTAAAAATAGGCTGATAACTAGGCTTCTTGTACCAAACAGTAAACTAAGTTATGAATACAAAGGAAAAGAGCTTGAAGGAAATTAAAAGAGTTACTTCAGTGTACATACAAACTATAAGCAAGTGAAACAGCCTTATTGCTGATATGGAGAATGTTTGAGTGGTTTGTATAAAAGATCATACCAGCGACAACATTTCTTTTAGTCAAACCCTTTTCAGAGCAAAGTTCTAACTCTCTTCAATTCTGTTAATGCTTAGAGAAGTGAGAAAGTCACAGAATAAAATTTAAAGCTAACAGGGTTGATTCATGAGGATTAAGGGGGAAAAAGGCATCTCCAAAAGATAATAATGTAAGAGGAAACAGCAAGTGATGTAATAGAAGCTTCAGCAAGTTCTCCAGATGATCTAGCTAAGATCATTGATGACGGTGGCTACAGTAAACAACAGATTTTTTTCAATGCAGACAGACAACAACAACAACAAGAAAAGAGCCTTCTGTTAGAAGACAATGCCATCAAGGAATTTCATAGGTAAAGAGAAGTCAGCATCTGGCTCCAAGCCTTCAAAGGACAGGCTGACTCTCTTATTAAAGGCTGATATAACTGGTGACTTAAGTTGAAACTAGCGCTCATTGCCCATTCCAAAAATCCTGAGGTCCTTAGAATTATGCTAAATAGCCAGGCTCAGTGTCTCAATCTGTAATTCCCGTGCCTTTGGGAGGCTGAGGTGAGTGGATTGCCTGAGCCCACGGGTTCGAGACCTGCCCGGGCAGCAAGACCTCATCTCTACAATAAATCAAAAATATCAGCCGGGCATGGTAGTGCATGCCTGTAATTCTGGCTACTTGGAAGGCTGAGGTGGAAGGATCGCCGGAACCCAGCAGGCGAGGCTGCGGTGGCCGGGAGTGGCCACTGCACTCCAGTCTGGGCGACAGAGTGAGACTCCAACTCAAAAAAAAAAAAAAAAAAGAATTACGCTAAATATACTCTACCTATGTTCTCTAAATGGAATAACAAAGCCTGAATGCCAACACATCTGTTTACATCATGGTGTACTGAATATTTTAAGGCTTCACTGAGACCTACTACTCTAAAGAAAAAAACAAGATTATTAAAATATTACTGCTCATTGACAATGCACCTGGTCACCCAAGAACTCTGATGGAGATGTACAAAGAGATTCATGTTAATGTCAGTACTGTCAGCACAACATTAATTCTTCAGCCCAAGGATCAAAGTCACTTCAACTTTCAATTCTATTTATTTATTTATTCATTTATTTATTTTAGTGCCATAGGGTACATGTGAGGATTTGCTACATAAATAATTGTGTGCAGGTGAGGTTTTGGCTTCTTGTGAGCTCTCTCTCTCTCCCAGGTAGTGAACATGGTACCATATTGATGGTTTTGTGTCCCTTATCCTGCCTCCCTCTTTCCCTACCTCCTTTACCAGTGATCAGCATTTGCTGTTTCTGCCTTTATGCCTGCATGTCCAATGTTTTGGGCATGCTTATAAGTGAAATCATGTGATATTCAGTTTTTTGATCTAGGATAGTTCACTTAGAATAGTGGTCTCCAGCTGCATCCATGTGGCTTCAAAGGACACTATTTTGTTCTTTTTTATGGCTACATAGTATTCTGTCATTTATATGTACCACATTTTCTTTATCCAGTCCACTTTTGATGGGCATCTGGGTTGGTTCCATGCTTTTGCTATTATGAATAGTGTCACAATAAATATACCTGTGCAGGTGTCTTTTTGGTAGAACAATTCATGATCCTCTGGGTATAATCCCAGAAGTGGGATTGCTGGATTGTATAGTAGCTCAATTTGTAGTTTTTTGAGAAAATGCCACACTGCTTTCCACAAAAGTTGAACTAGCTTACATTCGCACCAACAGTATAGAAGCCTTCCCATTTCTTTGCAGCCTCACCAAGACCTGTTGTCTTTTTGATATTTTGCTGATAGCCATTCTGACTAATGTGATATGGCCATATCATTATAGTTTTGACTTGCATTTCTCTGATGATTAGTGAGGCTGAATATTTTTCACATGTTTGTTGGATGCTTATATGTCTTCCTCGGAGAAGGACGTATACCTTGTATGGTAGTTATCAGACTAACTCAGAAGAGTAAAATACCTTCCATATTCATTGATTAGAGTGACCATCAAAGAAAAAACTTGCTGTATCAAAGTAAGAGTAGGATGTTATAATCTGGAAAATAATTTTGAATTGAAGAAGGTGAGCGTGTTTAAGACAGAGAAAATAACACAAAGGAACATTATAAAGTTTTAACAGAGGCAAACCAGGGGATTATTAGACAATCTATTTTCTTAAACATTTGTATTAAATATTGTGTGTATGTGTGTTGACCAATAGAGCCCTTATTTCCAATGACACCTTGCACAGTAAATTATCATATAAAAGATAGGAAATAAACTTATACTGGTGAGATATCAACTTTAAGTAAAAATTATTAAAATTTGTTTTACCATTATTAAAAAGAAATAAAACACTATTTTAATAAAATCAATAATTTAAAATCTAGATTTACTATTATATATACCTCTTGATAGTTAACATTGTTGAAACCATTACCTTTCAATGATATCAAAAATGAGAAATAAAGATATATATTTTCACACTTATGTTCTATTTCTGATGCCTTTCATTCCATTCAGTAGATTCTAATTTCATTCTGCCTAAGGATTTCTTTAACTTTCTTTGATGACCCTCTGTTAATAAGTTATCTCTGCTTTTTTATCTAAATGTTTCTATTTGCCATCATTTTAAAAAGCATTTCTCTGGATATAGAATCTAGGTAGACAGATTTTTTAAAAAATCTCTTGGACCCTTATTTATTTTAGACTGAAAATATAGTTTATTTATAAAGTACATTACAGAGAGAGGAGATTTGCCTCCCCATGGTAGGGGAGGGTGCCAAAGCTTGGGAAAACATTGAGGACATAGCTCAAAGAGCCACATGACCAGACCAGAGCTTAGCACAGAGATGGCCTATCTTTCAGAACTTTAAAGATGTCATTCTATTTTTCTTCTTCCCTGCACTTTTTGTAATATGAAGTTGTTATCTTTGTTTTTATTGTGTAACATGTCTTTATTCTCTGGCTACTCTTAGAATTTTCTTATTATTTCTAGTTTTCAATAATTTAAGATCATACACCTTAATGTGCCTTTTAAAAAATGCTTCTTTGGCTTAGGGTTTGTTGAGATTTGGGGATTTGTAATTTTCATCAAATTTTGACCACTGTATGTCCAATTATTTTTTTCTCTTAATTTCTTTCTTGAGAATATATATTAGTTATATTTTAGATTATTTGCTATTGTCTCACTTCTTACTTATGGTTTATTCATTTATTTTTGTATTATTTCTTCCTGGGCTTGATTTTGGATGGTACTATATCTTTTAGTTCCCTAATCTTTAAGATTTCAATGTCTGAATTGCTGTTAATCCTAACCAATGTTTTTTTTTTCTTTCTTTCTTATATTGTATTTTTCTTTTTAGAAATTATATTTGGGCCTTTCATTATATCTTTCATTTACTTTTTCATCACATCATATTTTCCTTTGTCTTCTTGATCTCCTAATATACTTGATGGATTTTATTAATATTAGTATCAATGTCCTTGTTTTAATTCTATCATGCTTGTCATCTCTGAGTCTGTCGCCATTGAGTTTTCTACTGAATAGAATACATCTTTTCTGTTTATTTATATAACTAGCAATGTTTATTAGATATTAGACATATAAATTCACATTGTTGACTGCAGGGTTGTGTCATAATTCTTTAAACAAGTATGGCTTGCTTTTGCAATTAAGTTACTTAGAATCAGTTCTATTCTTCTGAGGCTTGCTTTTAAGTTTTGACAGCATGAGTCTAGAACACCTTTTAATCTATA
>NW_007148988.1:0-8840 GCF_000164805.1 Carlito syrichta | reverse complement strand
CTTGTCCTGTATTTCGCTTGTTTTGGTGAGCATTTTGTACAGACATGTTTACTTTTGAGTGCGGGTTCTCCTAAATACCAGAATTCTACCTCAGATCTCCAGAATTCATGCACATTGTTCCTTCATTATCCTAATTGAAAAATTGGTTATTGTCAGATTCCTTGGACAGTCAATTTCTCTATCATTTTGGGAATTTGAGATAGATTCCTTACTGAAACTCCTCAATGCTAAGTGCTACAACTCCAGCTACTTTTTGACTGTCTAGGGGTTTTTGTTGTAAGTTAGAGTGCAGTGACATAAATATACAAATAAGTTTGTAAGGGCACAGAATGTTTATGTTTTAAACAAGATCTGGCTTAACTTCTGGGCTATGAAGTCACTGAGAAATAGAGCCAAGTTGTATTCATCTGTTTTCACTAAGTATTTAATACAGGGTTATTTTGTTTCATTAAATATTTACATGTATCAATGTCAAACACATTTATATAGATTCTCTGAAGTGGATTATCTCCTCTCACTTCAAGAATGACTGAGCTAGTTCAACAAAGAGAAGAGAGTGACTTTAACCTATGCATTTCACTCCAGCTGAGCATTATATGCTTCCCCCTTTTGGGTTAACTTCAAAATGGCTCAGAGCTTCAGTAATTGGGTAATTAGATACAAATTCCCCAAAACCCTCATAGTAGCATTCTTGCTGACTTCTTTAATAATAGTGTCAATGACTGTAGAGCAATTTTAAAATGTAATCAACATACTAAAATATCACCACTCTAAAGCATTAGAATTCAGCGTGTATGTTTGTTTTTGGTATATTTACAAAGTACTATTGTTATCACAACTATCAAATTCTGGAATATTTTTAGCACCCCAAAAAGAAATCCCATGCTCATTAGCAGTCACTCCCATCCCTTCCAATCTTATGACAGATAATCTACTTTCTTTATCTATGCATTTGCCTTTTCAACGCATTTCATATGAAAAGAATATGTGGCTTTCTGTGTTTGTTTTTTTATGTTTGGTTGATTACTTAACATAATATTTTAAAAGTTTATCCATATAGCATGAATCGGTACTTTATCTTTTCTCTTTTTGACAGAATAATATTCTGTTGTAAGGATATGCTTTTTACTGATCTCATCAGTTGATAGACATTTGGGTTGTTTCCACTTTTGGACTTTTATGAATAATGCTGCTGTGAACATTCAAACAAGTTTGTGTGTGGACATGTAAATATATGGTTTTATTACCATACTTCTATTTCCATTACATTGAAGACAGCTTTCTGTAAGGAGAGGGAATAGCAAAATATAAAAGGGAAATAATCTTCACCGAAATAGGTAACAAAACATCAAGACAAACCAGCCACCTGCCAGAAATGCTGTTTCCCTATGGCACCGTCTGGCAGGCAAAATTTCACAGTGTTAAACAATAGTGCTGCATACACCATGAGTGCTTCTACCAATGGTTCACTGACTCTCTAAAAAGACTCACTGATGGAGGTGGAGTGATTATGGCAGGCAACAAACTGGCATTAGAAAGTCTCCTGTCTAGAAGCCAAGTCCCTGGTGTTGCATGAACTCAAATTTCACATTCTCAATCTTTAGAGGAATTGTTTGCATTCCCATTAAATTATAATAGGATTGTTAACAGGAAGTTGAAGAAAATAGACTAATGAACTATATACTTAGAATTCTATATATAGACATATATAGTACATATATATATCATATATGTCAATGTTCAGTTATCCATGCCTCCTCAAGCCCCAAACACATGCAAGCCCTCAAGTTTTGCACATAATAGTTTATTTTAAAATTATTCTTAGCTGGGCTCAGTGGCTCAGCCTGTAATCCCACGATTTGGGAGGCTGAGGTGAGTGGATTGCCTGAGCCCGCAGGTTCGAGACCTGCCTGGGCAACTTGGTGAGACCTCATCTTTACAATAAATAAAAAAATTAGTCGGGCATTGTAGCATGCACCTGTACTTCCAGCTACTTGGAAGGCTGAGGTGGAAGGATCACTGGAGCCCAGCAGGTCGAGGCTGCAGTGGCCGGGAGCATGCCACTGCACTCCAGTCTGGGTGACAGAGTGAGACTCCAACTCAAAAAAAATTATTCTTGGATAAATAATACATCCAGAGTGATAACCAGTGTCCACAGGATTGAGGATTATAGCTGAGAGATGTAACAAAAGGGTTCTGAAATAACTTAAATTATTTTACTTCACTTTGGTTGACTTCTAATAGAATTCTATATTAAGAACCAAAGTTTTAGGAATTATCTGAGATAGTGATAATAAATATGTATTTCAGGAAGAGTTGTACTAATGCAGTGCCTCGTGGAGATTTTCATTTTTTATGCTGTCTCTGTTTATAGGCAGAAATAGCTGTATGCCAACTTTCTGAGATTTGTCCAAACATGGATGTGTGTTATTCGAAGATTTTGCCAATGATGAATGACTTTTATTTATTAAGACATATAATTCAAAATTCTTTGGCTACCTCTAGGGTTATGCAGTTCATTACAATTATGGAAAAAACTGTTAATAATTTAACAGTTGAAAATATAAGTATATATCTGTTTGGGGAGGAGGGGGCATTCAAATGGTAATGAACAAAATAATAGAAACCAAAATCCCCTGGCCTAATTTCTAGCTTTATTTCCAAGAGTAATGTTGGCCTCACCCCAATTCTAAATAATCGGCCTATTCTTTTATACCTTAATTGATTATTGTTAGACCAAATAATTTTGCTCTGCTTCAGAGAGGATTGAGGAATTTATCCCAAAACTATCACCTCCTCTCTTCCATGTCTGGTTTTGTTAGTTATAATTTTCCTTTCTGCTAGTTGCTCCCATTTTAAATTACTTTGAATAGATTTTAATTGCTTAAGGAAGTCATATTTTCTCCTAATAAAATTCTAAAATATTGCAGATATGACTATTACCCTTTTGGACTCTTATTTATATCTGTACAAATTATTTAATATGTGTAAGGCTGTGACATAACCATTACAAAAAAATTCTCTCTGGACAAAAGTATCACTAGTACATTATATGTGCCATATGATATAATGTTATGTTATATATATTTTACACTTGAACTTAAGACAAAAATTACTGACACTTACTTTTAGTGTATTACTAAAAACTCTTCAGGCTGAGTATTTACATAATGGAAGCTGGCTCAACATTTAACTGGTCCTTGTAGAAATAAAACTTTACATATTTTTATATTATATCCATTCACTCATCTATTCATTCATTGATTTTTAAATTTAACTCAGAGTCAGATATTATGGATACTCAAATGATTAAGAACCATATATTATTCTCAAGAATACACTATGCAGTAGAAAGATCAGTGGTCAGTCACAAACATCAGTTCTCAAACCAATATTAGGTTATTAGGTCAATATTATGACTAAATCTCCTTTCCTTTGAACCCCTATCCAGCTGTTGCCTTCATCAAAAATAGAGCTTCCTAATTTTTTATGTATAAGCTTTCCTACCGACATCTTTATTCTTTCAAGGCCTCTGCCACCAATATTTTAATGTGTAGTTTATTAATTATCACTACTTAAGTTAATCATTGTTCCAAGAGATATATTTTCTCAAAAAAGATCTAAAAAAGACATAAAGCTCACTAATGGAGACATCTCCTTACAAACTTGCTAGAACTTATTTTCTCACACTTTTGAAAATAATTATAATAAGAAGTTGGTATTCTAATAAAGGTCATAATTAACACAAACTTAATAAAATTTGACCTGACTAGGGTTTACTTAATGTAACTTTTATTTTAAAATATGAAAGCTAATTACTTCAAATAATTATTTGCCATGGTGACCATGGCACTGAATATACCTCTTTATAATGTTTTAATTAAATATGAAGGATCAATTCAGACCATCAAACCATGACCATCAATTACTTACTACAGAATCTTTAATAATTTCAATTTATAGAATAGTAGACAGAAAGTATGAGCTCAAAATTCTTTGCTGAATGAATGAATTAGAACTGAACCAGGACTTAGAAAACCTAGTACGCTGACAACTCTGACTCAATTTAAGTGACTTGGGATTCCCGGAGCACTAGTTACTTCATCTGCAGAGGGAGATGCATGGATCCCATCCAGTTGTAGCATATTTTGTTTATACTTCCTACATACTGGTGAAGAGAGAAATTCAATAATTCAAAGATATAAAAAGCATGATCCTTGCCCTCTAAGTGCCTTCATTTTAGAAAAATGTTCAAAATTGCTGCCTGTGATAGTTCTAATCTTGAGAAAATAGAGTGGAAACCCCAACAGATATCATAAGCATATTTGATGTGTTTATTCATTCATTTATTTCCCAATAAAATATGAATTATTTTGGATGTGACAAGCACCCTAGTAAATGCTGGGGACATAACGTCAAAATATAGGCATATCTTGCTTTATTGCCTTTCACAGATATGTGTTTTTTACAAGTTGAAGGTGTGTGAGAACCCTGTATTTAACAAATCTCTTTTGCCACCAACATATTCTCACTGTGTCTCTTTGTCATATTTCAATAATTCTCCCAATATTTAAAACTTTTTCATTATTACTATATATGTTATGATGATCTGTGATAAGGAATCTTTGATTCTACCATTGTGATTGTATTGGGGTACTGCCAACTGTGCTCATGTAAGACATACAAGATGGCAAGCTTAATAAATATGTGTTCTGACTGCTCCACTGAGTGGTCATTCCCTTGTCTCTCTCCCTCTCCTCTGACCTCCCTATTACCTAAAACTTAACCATATTGAAATTGGGGCAATGAATACCACTGCAATGACTTCTAAGTGTTCAAGTGAAAAGACATGCTATACATCTCTCACTTTAAATCAAAACTGAGAAATGATTAGGTTCAGTGAAAAAGACATGATAAACATTAAAAATAGGCTGATAACTAGGCTTCTTGTACCAAACAGTAAAATAAGTTATGAATACAAAGGAAAAGAGCTTGAAGGAAATTAAAAGAGTTACTTCAGTGTACATACAAACTATAAGCAAGTGAAACAGCCTTATTGCTGATATGGAGAATGTTTGAGTGGTTTGTATAAAAGATCATACCAGCGACAACATTTCTTTTAGTCAAGCCCTTTTCAGAGCAAAGTTCTAACTCTCTTCAATTCTGTTAATGCTTAGAGAAGAAGAAAGTCACAGAATAAAATTTAAAGCTAACAGGGTTGATTCATGAGGATTAAGGGGGAAAAAGGCATCTCCAAAAGATAATAATGTAAGAGGAAACAGCAAGTGATGTAATAGAAGCTTCAGCAAGTTCTCCAGATGATCTAGCTAAGATCATTGATGACGGTGGCTACAGTAAACAACAGATTTTTTTCAATGCAGACAGACAACAACAACAACAAGAAAAGAGCCTTCTGTTAGAAGACAATGCCATCAAGGAATTTCATAGGTAAAGAGAAGTCAGCATCTGGCTCCAAGCCTTCAAAGGACAGGCTGACTCTCTTATTAAAGGCTGATATAACTGGTGACTTAAGTTGAAACTAGCGCTCATTGCCCATTCCAAAAATCCTGAGGTCCTTAAGAATTATGCTAAATAGCCAGGCTCAGTGGCTCAATCTGTAATCCCGTGCCTTTGGGAGGCTGAGGTGAGTGGATTGCCTGAGCCCACGGGTTCGAGACCTGCCCGGGCAGCAAGACCTCATCTCTACAATAAATCAAAAATATCAGCCGGGCATGGTAGTGCATGCCTGTAATTCTGGCTACTTGGAAGGCTGAGGTGGAAGGATCGCCGGAACCCAGCAGGTGAGGCTGCGGTGGCCGGGAGTGGCCACTGCACTCCAGTCTGGGCGACAGAGTGAGACTCCCACTCAAAAAAAAAAAAAAAAAAAGAATTACGCTAAATATACTCTACCTATGTTCTCTAAATGGAATAACAAAGCCTGAATGCCAACACATCTGTTTACATCATGGTGTACTGAATATTTTAAGGCTTCACTGAGACCTACTACTCTAAAGAAAAAAACAAGATTATTAAAATATTACTGCTCATTGACAATGCACCTGGTCACCCAAGAACTCTGATGGAGATGTACAAAGAGATTCATGTTAATGTCAGTACTGTCAGCACAACATTAATTCTTCAGCCCAAGGATCAAAGTCACTTCAACTTTCAATTCTATTTATTTATTTATTCATTTATTTATTTTAGTGCCATAGGGTACATGTGAGGATTTGCTACATAAATAATTGTGTGCAGGTGAGGTTTTGGCTTCTTGTGAGCTCTCTCTCTCTCCCAGGTAGTGAACATGGTACCATATTGATGGTTTTGTGTCCCTTATCCTGCCTCCCTCTTTCCCTACCTCCTTTACCAGTGATCAGCATTTGCTGTTTCTGCCTTTATGCCTGCATGTCCAATGTTTTGGGCATGCTTATAAGTGAAATCATGTGATATTCAGTTTTTTGATCTAGGATAGTTCACTTAGAATAGTGGTCTCCAGCTGCATCCATGTGGCTTCAAAGGACACTATTTTGTTCTTTTTTATGGCTACATAGTATTCTGTCATTTATATGTACCACATTTTCTTTATCCAGTCCACTTTTGATGGGCATCTGGGTTGGTTCCATGCTTTTGCTATTATGAATAGTGTCACAATAAATATACCTGTGCAGGTGTCTTTTTGGTAGAACAATTCATGATCCTCTGGGTATAATCCCAGAAGTGGGATTGCTGGATTGTATAGTAGCTCAATTTGTAGTTTTTTGAGAAAATGCCACACTGCTTTCCACAAAAGTTGAACTAGCTTACATTCGCACCAACAGTATAGAAGCCTTCCCATTTCTTTGCAGCCTCACCAAGACCTGTTGTCTTTTTGATATTTTGCTGATAGCCATTCTGACTAATGTGATATGGCCATATCATTATAGTTTTGACTTGCATTTCTCTGATGATTAGTGAGGCTGAATATTTTTCACATGTTTGTTGGATGCTTATATGTCTTCCTCGGAGAAGGACGTATACCTTGTATGGTAGTTATCAGACTAACTCAGAAGAGTAAAATACCTTCCATATTCATTGATTAGAGTGACCATCAAAGAAAAAACTTGCTGTATCAAAGTAAGAGTAGGATGTTATAATCTGGAAAATAATTTTGAATTGAAGAAGGTGAGCGTGTTTAAGACAGAGAAAATAACACAAAGGAACATTATAAAGTTTTAACAGAGGCAAACCAGGGGATTATTAGACAATCTATTTTCTTAAACATTTGTATTAAATATTGTGTGTATGTGTGTTGACCAATAGAGCCCTTATTTCCAATGACACCTTGCACAGTAAATTATCATATAAAAGATAGGAAATAAACTTATACTGGTGAGATATCAACTTTAAGTAAAAATTATTAAAATTTGTTTTACCATTATTAAAAAGAAATAAAACACTATTTTAATAAAATCAATAATTTAAAATCTAGATTTACTATTATATATACCTCTTGATAGTTAACATTGTTGAAACCATTACCTTTCAATGATATCAAAAATGAGAAATAAAGATATATATTTTCACACTTATGTTCTATTTCTGATGCCTTTCATTCCATTCAGTAGATTCTAATTTCATTCTGCCTAAGGATTTCTTTAACTTTCTTTGATGACCCTCTGTTAATAAGTTATCTCTGCTTTTTTATCTAAATGTTTCTATTTGCCATCATTTTAAAAAGCATTTTCTCTGGATATAGAATTCTAGGTAGACAGATTTTTTAAAAAATCTTTTGGACCCTTATTTATTTTAGACTGAAAATATAGTTTATTTATAAAGTACATTACAGAGAGAGGAGATTTGCCTCCCCATGGTAGGGGAGGGTGCCAAAGCTTGGGAAAACATTGAGGACATAGCTCAAAGAGCCACATGACCAGACCAGAGCTTAGCACAGAGATGGCCTATCTTTCAGAACTTTAAAGATGTCATTCTATTTTTCTTCTTCCCTGCACTTTTTGTAATATGAAGTTGTTATCTTTGTTTTTATTGTGTAACATGTCTTTATTCTCTGGCTACTCTTAGAATTTTCTTATTATTTCTAGTTTTCAATAATTTAAAGATCATACACATTAATGTGCCTTTTAAAAAATGCTTCTTTGGCTTAGGGTTTGTTGAGATTTGGGGATTTGTAATTTTCATCAAATTTTGACCACTGTATGTCCAATTATTTTTTTCTCTTAATTTCTTTCTTGAGAATATATATTAGTTATATTTTAGATTATTTGCTATTGTCTCACTTCTTACTTATGGTTTATTCATTTATTTTTGTATTATTTCTTCCTGGGCTTGATTTTGGATGGTACTATATCTTTTAGTTCCCTAATCTTTAAGATTTCAATGTCTGAATTGCTGTTAATCCTAACCAATGTTTTTTTTTTCTTTCTTTCTTATATTGTATTTTTCTTTTTAGAAATTATATTTGGGCCTTTCATTATATCTTTCATTTACTTTTTCATCACATCATATTTTCCTTTGTCTTCTTGATCTCCTAATATACTTGATGGATTTTATTAATATTAGTATCAATGTCCTTGTTTTAATTCTATCATGCTTGTCATCTCTGAGTCTGTCGCCATTGAGTTTTCTACTGAATAGAATACATCTTTTCTGTTTATTTATATAACTAGCAATGTTTATTAGATATTAGACATATAAATTCACATTGTTGACTGCAGGGTTGTGTCATAATTCTTTAAACAAGTATGGCTTGCTTTTGCAATTAAGTTACTTAGAATCAGTTCTATTCTTCTGAGGCTTGCTTTTAAGTTTTGACAGCATGAGTCTAGAACACCTTTTAATCTATA
>NW_007148987.1:0-3124 GCF_000164805.1 Carlito syrichta | reverse complement strand
GGTACTCAGTTCCTTGTATGTGTGATAGAAAACTGAGTATGATAAAGGACTTTGGTAAAGTCTCAGCATATAAAATAAATGTGCAAAAGACAATCACATTTCTATACACTGATAATAAGCAAACAGAAACCCAAATAAAAAGCACAATGCCATTCACAATAACAACACAAACACACAAAAATGAAATACCTTGGTATCTTCCTAACCACAGATGTGAAAGACCTTTACAATGAACACTATAAAACACTGCGCAAAGAAATCAAAGATGACACAAACAAGTGGAAAAATGGAATCATGCTCATGGATTAGAAGAATCAACATTGTTAAGATGTTCATTTTACCTACGTAATCTACAGATTTAATGCAATACCCATCAAATTACCAGCAACATTCTTCTCAGACCTAGAAAAACAATACAGGAATTCATATGGAAACATAAAAGACCAAGAATAGCCCAAAAAATCCTCAGCAAAAACAAATAAAAAAAAACTCCAAAACAAACAAACAGACAAAAAAAGCAGAAGGTATCACACTCCCAGACTTTAAACTATACTGTAAAGCTACAATAATCAAAACAGCCTGATATTGATACAAGAACAGGTGTATAGACCAATGGAATATAATTGAGATTCCAGAAGCAAAACCTCAATTTCTCAACTAGCTCATCTTCAACAAACTCTCCACTACCCACTACTGGGGAAAGGAGAACCAATTCAGTAACTGTGCTGGGGAAACTGGCTGAGCACATGCAGAAGATTGAAACAGGAACCCTACCTATCCCCATACACAAAATTTAACTCTAAATGGATCACAGACCTGAATGTAAAACCTCAAACTGTAAGAACCTTAGAAAATGTAGGAGACACTATGGAAGTTGGAACTGGCAACCAAATCCTTAAGAAAACCTGAACTGCTCAGGCTATAAGAGATAAGATAAGTGGGACCTCATTAAACTAACAAACTTCTGCAAAGTCAAAGAAACCATCAAGAGAGCAAGAGACAGCCCACAGGTTGGGAAAAAATATTTGCCAACTCCATGTCTGACAAAGGCCTAAAATCAAGGATCTACAAGGGACTCAAACATGCTGAAAAGAAAAAAAACAAACAGCCCCATTGCAAAATGGGCTAAAGATATGAATAAACACTTCTCAAAAGAAGACATGAGAGTAGCCAACAGATACATGAAAAAATGTTCAATTTCACTAGTCATCAAGGAGATGCAAATTAAAACTACACTGAGATACTAACTCCAGTCAGAATGGCCATCGTCAATAACTCAAAAAACAGATGCTGGAGAGGATGTGGTGAAAAAGGAACACTTCTACACTGTTGGTGGGAGTGTAAACTAGTACAGCCTCTGTGGAAATCAGTGTGGCGATTCCTAAAAGTTCTAAAAATTGACCTTCCATATGACCCCATAATCCCCCTACTGGGAATATGCCCAGAAGAACTCAAATAACTTTATAAAAAAGATACCTGCACACATATATTTATCATAGCACTGTTCACTGTTCACAATAGCAAAAACATAGAACCAAGTGCTGCCCATCAAATGAGGACTGGATAAAAAACATGTGGGACATATACATAATGGAATGTTACACAGCCATAAAGAAGAACAAAATCATGAACTTCTCAGCCACTTGGATGGAATTAGAGTTTATAATACTGAATGATCTCTCACAGAAAAAAAGAGCTGCGTATCACATGTTCTCACTCATAAGTGGACCTTGAACAACTACTGTAATATTATAAGAAAATGATTGACAGTAGTGGGAAACTATGGGATGTGGGGGGAAGGTGGAATTGGTAGTAGTCAATGTCTGCCTGGGAAAGGGGGAGCACACCTCATCAAGAAGAGTACCTGCACAATAGATACTTGTATACCTAACCCTGAATTGTACCCCACAATTTTAAAATAAAAATTAAAAGATGGAAAAAAATTGATAACCTTTTAAAGTTCAGAATGCAAAATTCTCAACCAAGTGCACATTTAGAAGAACTCTAAATAGATCCATGAGGTAGCCAGGTAGGCTTTAAGCAGAGCTCTAAGTTACATTTCCAGCACAATTAACTCATTAAGGAGATTCAGTATTTTTTCTATTTAAAACTTTTTAAAAATTGTTTTAATAGCCAACATTTTGAAGAAAAACTACACCAAAAATTCAACTCAAACAAAGACACTTTGAAACCAGTTGGTGTAGTATGGGGGGATTGTGGAGACAAATATGGGCAATTAGTAAGAAAGAAAAAGAAAAGTCATCTTTCTGGTCCTAGAAAACAAGGATTTCATTATCTGAACTTCATTATCTAAGTAAGTAATCTCTAAAATGTGTGGTGTCCCATTTGCAAATGGTGCACCACTGGGGGAGCAAATGTAAGAGCAGATTTTTAAAATGTATTTTCCTAAATATTAAACTCATGTAATCATCAAGTAAAATGTACAGTTTACTATATACTTTCAGTAGCTACATGTATATAACTTAAAGGTAGATAAACATATGGGTGTATACTTAATATATGTTTTTTTCTACCTGAAACTGCATAATCAAAAATTCTGGTGATTGCAGTCCTAAGCAAATAAGTAAGGGGCAATAGGAATTTTTGATCAAAGGAATACAGAATCAAAGCAGTGATCTATGAAGATTACTCTAGTGTCTGTGTATAGAGCTGTTCCAAGTATCACTACTCCAGGGACTTAGAATGATTCAGTCTTTAGAAATTTTATCCTTCTTTTTTTACCACACTTGAATTGACGCAGCCTCTTATGCCTATATTGGGCTGTAATGAGTGGTCATTTGGGATAATTTTAAAGGGTAAATAATTTGGAATATTATTTCATAAGAACAAAATATTAAGAACAGATATTCTCACCCTTTATGCAGACACTGACATTCAGGCTGAGAATGCCAGAGGATAAACAGACATTTGCTATGATTATTGAACAAAATATATTGTGTTCTTTATTCTAGGCAGGGGAGGGAGATGACAGTGTTCCTTAGCTCTTGAGAATGTGGCCAAGAATTTTCTGTTTTCTTTTTGGAAGAAATTTCAGCCTGCTTTGGGTCACCATAATGTACAAGTTATTCTCAGTATAAAATAAAAGGCTGTGTGTGTGTGTGTG
>NW_007148986.1:0-5711 GCF_000164805.1 Carlito syrichta | reverse complement strand
CTTTGGCTTAGGGTTTGTCGAGATTTTGGGATTTGTAATTTTCATCAAATTTTGACCACTGTATGTCCAATTATTTTTTCTCTTAATTTCTTTCTTGAAAATATATATTAGTTATATTTTAGATTATTTGCTATTGTCTCACTTCTTACTTATGGTTTATTCATTTATTTTTGTATTATTTCTTCCTGGGCTTGATTTTGGATGGTACTATATCTTTTAGTTCCCTAATCTTTAAGATTTCAATGTCTGAATTGCTGTTAATCCTAACCAATTTTTTTTTTCTTTCTTATATTGTATTTTTCTTTTTAGAAATTATATTTGGGCCTTTCATTATATCTTTCATTTACTTTTTCATCACATCATATTTTCCTTTGTCTTCTTGATCTCCTAATATACTTGATGGATTTTATTAATATTAGTATCAATGTCCTTGTTTTAATTCTATCATGTTTGTCATCTCTGAGTCTGTCGCCATTGATTGAGTTTTCTACTGAATAGAATACATCTTTTCTGTTTATTTATATAACTAGCAATGTTTATTAGATATTAGACATATAAATTCACATTGTTGACTGCAGGGTTCTGTCATAATTCTTTAAACAAGTATGGCTTGCTTTTGCAATTAAGTTACTTAGAATCAGTTCTATTCTTCTGAGGCTTGCTTTTAAGTTTTGACAGCATGAGTCTAGAACACCTTTTAATCTATAGCTCATCACTACTACTGAAGCCATACCTTCTTCTGCCTGATGCCCTGCATATACCTGCCCATTCTGGGAATTGGAACACAAACTATTCCTAACCTTATGCAGTCTCTAAGGTTCAATCTTCAAAATCCTTTTGGTGGTTAGTTTCTCTTGCTTCAGTTGTTACCTCACATGCAAGTGCAGATAAGAACTTTACCAAAAACTCAGGGGGAGTTTTCTGCAGTTCTTCAGAGCTTCCTCTCTCTTTAATATTTGTCCTGCAAACTCTAGCCCTCTTCACGTTACTCTATTAACTCTTTCCTCAACTCAGGAAGATTACTGTTAGGTTCTCTTTGGGTTCTCCTGTCCTGAAAACTTTCCCTAGATAGCTACCTAAGGCATGCATAGGACTCTCCCCGTTTTGCTTTTCTTTTCCAGGGATCACTGTAACTCAGCAGGCTGTTTTCACATAGTTTGCTCAGATTTCTAGTAATTTAAGGTGAAAAGGTAAATTTTGTTTCTGTTATTCAATTGTGGCTGGTAGCAGAAGTTCCTGATTTATTTTTATATTTGTTTTGGTTAAAAAAATAAATTGTTTCACAAAGAATTTTAGTTTATAGGACTATGAACAATTTTAATGACTCATATGAAAACTAAAAGATTTTCTTAAATCAAATCATCATGAAGTTTAAAATTATTTCTAGTAGAGGACAATGCCCTCGGGTGCCCTCCCACTGTGGGAGCTTTTCTGTTCTCTCAATAATTCCTGCTTTCCAAAAAACAAAATACAAAATAAACCCCAAATTATTTCTAGTAGAAAATCATTTGTTTCAAAGTTAAATCACCAAAATACCTAACAACTGCTCATATTTATTCTTCTAAATGTATCACATAAAAAGCAAATAAGATTATAATACATTGCTTGTGGTATAATATTCTCAAAACACAGCACATCATTTAACTTTCCATTGTATAAATGTTTATGATTTTTAAAAAATAAGTGGGGTACAAGTCAGGGTGGGTACATAAGTGGTTTATGTACAGGTAGAGTTTGGGCCTTCCAATAGACCTCACTTTGTCTGGATTAAGATCAGGCACTCTTATTGATGTTATGTGTCCTACCCTCCCCTGGCAGTGTCCTGCTACTTCCAATCCTTCTCTTGTAGTATTATGCTAGATGTCCAGGATTCACTAATAACTGAGAACATGTGGTACTCAGTTCCTTGTATCTGTGATAGAAAACTGAGTATGCTAAAGGACTTTGGCAAAGTCTCAGCATATAAAATAAATGTGCAAAAGACAATCACATTTCTATACACTGATAATAAGCAAACAAAAACCCAAATAAAAAGCACAATGCCATTCACAATAACAACACAAACACACAAAAATGAAATACCTTGGCATCTTCCTAACCACAGATGTGAAAGACCTTTACAATGAAAACTGTAAAACACTGTGCAAAGAAATCAAAGATGACACAAACAAGTGGAAAAATGGAATCATGCTCATGGATTGGAAGAATCAACATTGTTAAGATGTTCATTTTACCTAGGTAATCTACAGATTTAATGCAATACCCATCAAATTACCAGCAACATTCTTCTCAGACCTAGAAAAACAATACAGGAATTCATATGGAAACATAAAAGACCAAGAATAGCCCAAAAATCCTCAGCAAAAACAAATAAAAAAAAAACCCCAAAACAAACAAACAAAAGCAGAAGGTATCACACTCCCAGACTTTAAACTATACTGTAAAGCTACAATAATCAAAACAGCCTGATATTGATACAAGAACAGGTGTATAGACCAATGGAATATAATTGAGATTCCAGAAGCAAAACCTCAATTTCTCAACTAGCTCATCTTCAACAAACTCTCCACTACCCACTACTGGGGAGAGGAGAACCAATTCAGTAACTGTGCTGGGGAAACTGGCTGAGCACATGCAGAAGATTGAAACAGGAACCCTACCTATCCCCATACACAAAATTTAACTCTAAATGGATCACAGACCTGAATGTAAAACCTCAAACTGTAAGAACCTTAGAAAATGTAGGAGACACTATGGAAGTTGGAACTGGCAACCAAATCCTTAAGAAAACCTGAACTGCTCAGGCTATAAGAGATAAGATAAGTGGGACCTCATTAAACTAACAAATTTCTGCAAAGTCAAAGAAACCATCAAGAGAGCAAGAGACAGCCCACAGGTTGGGAAAAAATATTTGCCAACTCCATGTCTGACAAAGGCCTAAAATCAAGGATCTACAAGGGACTCAAACATGCTGAAAAGAAAAAAAACAAACAGCCCCATTGCAAAATGGGCTAAAGATATGAATAAACACTTCTCAAAAGAAGACATGAGAGTAGCAAACAGATACATGAAAAAATGTTCAATTTCACTAGTCATCAAGGAGATGCAAATTAAAACTACACTGAGATACTAACTCCAGTCAGAATGGCCATCGTCAATAACTCAAAAAACAGATGCTGGAGAGGATGTGGTGAAAAAGGAACACTTCTACACTGTTGGTGGGAGTGTAAACTAGTACAGCCTCTGTGGAAATCAGTGTGGCGATTCCTAAAAGTTCTAAAAATTGACCTTCCATATGACCCCATAATCCCCCTACTGGGAATATGCCCAGAAGAACTCAAATAACTTTATAAAAAAGATACCTGCACACATATATTTATCATAGCACTGTTCACTGTTCACAATAGCAAAAACATAGAACCAAGTGCTGCCCATCAAATGAGGACTGGATAAAAAACATGTGGGACATATACATAATGGAATGTTACACAGCCATAAAGAAGAACAAAATCATGAACTTCTCAGCCACTTGGATGGAATTAGAGTTTATAATACTGAATGATCTCTCACAGAAAAAAAGAGCTGCGTATCACATGTTCTCACTCATAAGTGGACCTTGAACAACTACTGTAATATTATAAGAAAATGATTGACAGTAGTGGGAAACTATGGGATGTGGGGGGAAGGTGGAATTGGTAGTAGTCAATGTCTGCCTGGGAAAGGGGGAGCACACCTCATCAAGAAGAGTACCTGCACAATAGATACTTGTATACCTAACCCTGAATTGTACCCCACAATTTTAAAATAAAAATTAAAAGATGGAAAAAAATTGATAACCTTTTAAAGTTCAGAATGCAAAATTCTCAACCAAGTGCACATTTAGAAGAACTCTAAATAGATCCATGAGGTAGCCAGGTAGGCTTTAAGCAGAGCTCTAAGTTACATTTCCAGCACAATTAACTCATTAAGGAGATTCAGTATTTTTTCTATTTAAAACTTTTTAAAAATTGTTTTAATAGCCAACATTTTGAAGAAAAACTACACCAAAAATTCAACTCAAACAAAGACACTTTGAAACCAGTTGGTGTAGTATGGGGGGATTGTGGAGACAAATATGGGCAATTAGTAAGAAAGAAAAAGAAAAGTCATCTTTCTGGTCCTAGAAAACAAGGATTTCATTATCTGAACTTCATTATCTAAGTAAGTAATCTCTAAAATGTGTGGTGTCCCATTTGCAAATGGTGCACCACTGGGGGAGCAAATGTAAGAGCAGATTTTTAAAATGTATTTTCCTAAATATTAAACTCATGTAATCATCAAGTAAAATGTACAGTTTACTATATACTTTCAGTAGCTACATGTATATAACTTAAAGGTAGATAAACATATGGGTGTATACTTAATATATGTTTTTTTCTACCTGAAACTGCATAATCAAAAATTCTGGTGATTGCAGTCCTAAGCAAATAAGTAAGGGGCAATAGGAATTTTTGATCAAAGGAATACAGAATCAAAGCAGTGATCTATGAAGATTACTCTAGTGTCTGTGTATAGAGCTGTTCCAAGTATCACTACTCCAGGAAATTAGAATGATTCATTCTTTAGAAATTTTATCCTTCTTTTTTTACCACACTTGAATTGACACAGCCTCTTATGCCTATATTGGGCTGTAATGAGTGGTCATTTGGGATAATTTTAAAGGGTAAATAATTTGGAATATTATTTCATAAGAACAAAATATTAAGAACAGATATTCTCACCCTTTATGCAGACACTGACATTCAGGCTGAGAATGCCAGAGGATAAACAGACATTTGCTATGATTATTGAACAAAATATATTGTGTTCTTTATTCTAGGCAGGGGAGGGAGATGACAGTGTTCCTTAGCTCTTGAGAATGTGGCCAAGAATTTTCTGTTTTCTTTTTGGAAGAAATTTCAGCCTGCTTTGGGTCACCATAATGTACAAGTTATTCTCAGTATAAAATAAAAGGCTGTGTGTGTGTGTGTGTGTGTGTGTGTGTGTGTGTGTGTGTTAAAGTTACTTTGGGAATAAGCTGGTATTTAATCTTAACAATTAGCAAGCTTAAGAAAGCCTTTAAATATCAAGATATGAGCTTGAAAACATATAGTAAATTTGCATTTTAATGCTGCTAAAAAGGGATGAACACAAATACAAAGACCATAAATCAAAGTTATTCTTTATATTTTAGGCACTGACACCAGTTAACACATAGTCTTTTAAGAATTCACGATGGAATTAAAAGTGAAAAAATATACATTGTTTTTACTTAGATTTGAAAACATTTTATTACTTGAAAAATTTTGAAAGTTTTATTTAAAAAATTATACATTTCAAATTTTTATCTAAAATAAGTGCTGTGAAAATTGCTATTATTTATTTTTTAAATACAGCTCTAAGTCAATGGATTTTGTACTTGTCAATATAGTAACTGCTAGTCATAGCTAAATAAACTTCCGTTTAAGTAGGGCATGGTGGCTCATACCTGTAATCCAAGCACTTTGGTAGGTGAGAGGATAGCCTGAGTTCAAATGTTCAAGACCAGCCTGGGCAACTTAGTGAGACCTCATCTCTACAATAAAAAAAAAAATAGCTGAATGGGGTGACTCATGTCTGTGGTTCTGGCTTCTTGAAAGACTGAGGCAGAAGAATTGTCTAAGCCTAACAGGTCAAGACTGCGGTGGCCATGA
>NW_007148985.1:0-8606 GCF_000164805.1 Carlito syrichta | reverse complement strand
CCAGGAGAGGCAAGATGACTTCCCCCATCACTGAAAATAATGGGTAAAGACCACAGGTTCCCAAAGTGAGAGAAGGAACAGAAGTGGCTGGAGGAAAATGTATTATTTATATCATGGGAATTACTACAGGAGGCTTCCAGCAGCACACCAAAAATGGAGGCAATGTAGATCATAACCAATCCCAAAAGAATCTGCTGTAAACATTGGTTGGAGCCCGAGTTTACACTGCTTCATTGGTGCCTGTCCTTGCTCATGTACTTGTCTTTTCACCACCCACCTAATGCCCCTCACCACTGAAGATAAGTTTCCTGGGTGGTGTGTGCTGGAGGTAAATTTCAGTGAAATGACAGGATGAAGGGAGCAGCTTACCACAATCTCCATCTTTGTTGCAGGCTTCTAAGCTCAAAGGGTCTTGGACTAGGTGAGAAAGAGAGGCTTTTAAAAAAATAAAAATATATCATTAACAAATGAAAATTGTATATATTCAAGATTTACATGATGATCTGATATGTATATATATTGTGTATTGATTATGACAGACTAACATATGCTTCACTATTCATAGTTACCGCTGTATATGGGGGTGGTAGGGTAAGGACACTTAAAGTCTGCTCTCTTATCAAATTTCAAGTAAATAATACAGTATTATTAACTATAGTCACCATGCTATACATTAGATTCCCTGAAGTTATTAATCTTATATAAAGTTTGTACCCGTTCACTGTTTCACATCTCCCCATTTCCATCATACCCCAATCCTTGGCAACCACTCTTCTACTCTGTTCCTATAAGTTAGACTTACTAAAGTTTGGAGGTTTTAATAACACCCTGATCTAAACCTGTATTAGCCTATACCATAGTCACTAGTCACATGCAACTATTTAAATTTAAATTCAAAATGATTAAAATTAAGCAAGATTAAAAATCCAGTGTATTAGTCACACTAGCCAAATGTCAAGTGCTACTTTATTGGACAGTGTAGATATAAAACTCTTCTATTAGATAGCACTGACTCCAGATGGTTTCCTTACTGTACTGAGAGATGGTTTATTTGTTATTAGAAGTTGTCAGAGTACTTTAGTTATTATCTGAGTGTGAGCAGCTAGCATGACTTCACAGAGTAGGTTAAATAGTCAGAAAAAGAACAAAGGAGTTTATCGGATTTCACTTGATGGGATGCAGCTGTTCAGTGCTCTCTTTATATACATAGGTAAGACACTTTGACCAATCTAAAAGTATCAGTCATTATTTAGAATAGTATGGGCACATTTAATACCTGTGTATCTATCTAACTCCATATTCAAGATTTTTTTCTCTTGGAAAATTTCAGGTAGAATGGAAGAAGAATATAAAAGATTCAGTAAAGGCAAATAAACCAAACAAAAAAATATGACATTTGTGATATTATAAATGTTTGTTCTAGATTTTTTAAAAGAACCTAAAAATAAAAATGTCACTAAGAGTTGTAAATATTGTAAAAACACTTTTACAGAGTTGAAAATTTGGAAATTATTTATAAATTTCTTTTTTCAAACTTTTATTAATTTGACTTCAGTCCTAAGTGATACAGTAATCACAAACATGAGTAATTTAAATGCTTGAAAATCATCTTGGACTCTCATGTGTTGCAATCATTATAGTTTTCTTTTTGGAAGTATATATATAGTTCTGTGTAACCTAGAACTGAAGACAATTAGATTTAAGCCACTTAACAAACATATTTGTTCTCCATTACTTTCCCAATATTTAACATATTAAAAGCATAAAATCATATGAAATATTTCATCATAAACACCAACCTACAAAAAAAACTCTTAGCACACTATTCCTTGGGAAAATAAGTATAAGCTTTCTGCTGAAAACATATGGCAACTTCACAAATAGTGCTTTTGCATGTGTTTTAAACGGGAATCATTTTACTCATAAGTCTCCAAGAAAATGATAGCATGTTAGTACTAGAGGGCTAGAGCACTTGAAGTCCAGTCTTCTCCTTTGACAGATATGGAAATTGAGGTCTGTTGTCACTTTCCTTGAGAGGCAGTATAATATAGGAATTAAGAATGTGGGATTGGAATTGGAGGAAACTAAATCCATGCCCTGAACTGACCCATATTTGCTGGGTAAATTTGAACAAGTAGCCTAATATCCCTAGGCTTCAATTTCTTTATATTGTAAACTGAGAATAATAATATAATACCAACTAATATAATACAAAACTCATAAATTTCTTGTGAGACAGATGATGTTGGTAACATACAATTTATGTTAGCAACCATTTCTCTTCTCCATCATTTAGTGCTTTAAAATTTTCAACAATCACCTGCTTAAAGTAACAGGACAAGGAGAGAGAAGTTGCAAGCCAATCACCTTCCTCTGGATGCCCTCCACTCAGGGACTCCAAGACCTCATCTGCTGGCAGCTGGGGTCAGCCCGGCTGACCTGTTTTTCTCAAAGCAGACCTTTAGTGCCAGAGGAGTATTAAAAGTCAAATTAAGAAGGCAATTGAGGTGGTGTCCATCCTCAGCCACATTTGCTTCTAGACACCTCTTTCACATTTTCATGCCCCCAGAGCAGAGGAAATTCTACCCTTTTCTCCAAGTCCTCTTGATTTCTTCTCCCAGAGCAAGTGAAAAATATTTTAGGGAAAGTTACACCTTCTTATCAATGAGTTTTGTGTGGAGAATTTTGTGTATAGACCTAGGCTGAAACAATCAAGAGACAAACAGGAAACAAGTCAACATGAGCAGGGCAAGGAACTAGAGGCATTTGAGATTGTATCAAGAACTATTCACTAGAGTATGTGGCCTGTGCTGGATAAACAACTGGTTATAGAAGAGAGAACACTGTCTTCTATTAGATTTAGCCTCCAAAGTATGTAATACATCCAGGCATGCTTTAGGCAATCATCAGTAAATAATGTAAAAGGTCAAAGTCTGTCTAATAAATGAGGGTGTACTACTTGACTCATTGTATGCTTCAGGGTACATAAGAATCTAGCCAGCCTGAATTTGCAACTTAGAAAAAAGACCTTGGTCCTGAAACTGTAGAGCTATGTGATAGGGGGGAACAATGAGCTCTGTCCTGGTATGGTCGGGAGCTGGAGTCCAAGTTCTGTAGTTAGAACTTGTGCCATGGGAGAACCTTGTCTTTGACCTCTGTTCTTAAATCAGTAGTGAGGTACAGTTTGCCCACATGCCTCATAGTTTTCAATTCTAAAATGTTTGTGTTCTTCAAGAACTAGTTAACACATCACAATATCTCAGGCCATAAACCAAATATAAAAAATTACATAATTTTTAAAATGTCCAAATCTGGTATCTACATTCCATTTCTCCAGGCATGGAAAAAGAATATCAACTAATCATTGCCTTCCACCTACACTTTAGTTGTGTTTATATTCTGTGGCACTTTGTAGTAGCATCATGGCACCAGGAATGGATTTGACAGTGTTATTAACTGTTTGTTTGGTCTCTGATATGATAGACATTCTTCTCTCTTTGGTTGTTATTCTACTCCCATAGCTACATAATTCCTTGACTGTAGAATATTCCTAGTCTAGCTTTCTCCCAGTCAATCTTTTATTTTGTAGATGTCAGCAGTAGTAGTCATTTAGGGATCAGGAAGTTATATTAATTTGCTAGAACTTTTATAACAAAGTATTAATGGACGAGATAGCTTAGAAACAAGATTTTTATTTTCTCACAATTCTGGATGCTGAGAGTCTGAGATCAAGGTGTTGGCAGGGTTGGTTTCTCTGAGGCTTTCCTCCTTGACTTTAGATGGCCATCTTCTCCCTGTCTCGTCACATCATCTTCCCTCTATCTACTGGTATCCAAATTTCCTCTCAATAAAAAGACACCAGTCATATTGAAATAGGGCCCACTTTAATTATTTCATTTCAACTTAATTACCTCCTTAAAGACTCTGTCTCCAAATACAGTCATATTCTGATATACTGGGAGTTAAGAGTTTAACATATTGGAGGGCACAATTTAGAACATGGAAGTAGTGTAGGGTACTGAGAAGTTCAAAAAATGAACTTCTCTCATATTTCATAGTACCTAAAGGAAAGTCCAAAGTGAAGTGCTAGGTATGACTAGATACTATATGCAGATATTTCTTCTTAAACCACCGGGCTGTAGGCAACTCTGCTTTGGGGTCACAGTGCATATAAAATCACAGTCTCGTATAAGACTTATTATGTCTTCCCTACATCTTAGAGTAGTCTGTATTTTTTAAAAATGCAATCCAATAATTTTGTTCAGTAAATTAAGTAAAAGTTATAAGTCTGTCAAATAAATGAGAGTACACAGGCAATGTCTGGGGACAGTTTTGTTTGTCACAATTTAGGGAGGTGCTGCTAGGAAGAAGCTAGTTAGAAGAGACCAGGAATACTGCCAAACATCCTGCAATGCTCATGGCATACCACACAACATCTTAACCAGGCCAGAATCTCAGTAGTTTTCCTCAGGAAAAATTCTGACCTAATCCCAAGGGGGGTGAAAAGGGCTAGTCTTGACATAACATGTATTACTGTGCCCTGATTCACTTGCCTACTTTTTTTTTGTTTTAAAACCGTGTATTAGCAAGAAGAAGAGAAGGAAAAAGGAAGATTCATGGCTGAAAGACCTGTCATAGGCAAGATTCCCAAAAAAGAAAAACCGCCCAGTCTAACTTGAAGGCCTAGGTTTATGAACACAAACATTTTTTCTGGAGCTCACTCAATATAACTTTCATAAGATAATGAAGGCCATAAGGATTAACTGACCAAATGGGAGAAGGAGGAGCATTATGGGAAATATCAGGGAAAATAAGCTCATCCATTTTATATATATATCCCACTGCACAAAGAGCACCAAGCTAGCAAGTAGAGACATCACCAGAAACTGGTGACAATACGTAGATGAGAAATTGACTGGAGAAGCTTTATACTTCAGACTTCCAGCTGGACTCATTGCATTCATATTTGCAAAGGACAAAGAAGAACAGAATTTTCAGAACAAGTCGGGGGTTTTTGAAAATATCACATTAAGAATGAGTGCATCTGTATTCCAGATTTACCATCAGAACCTGACAATGTTCATGTAAAAAAAAAAAAGGCACTAAACTTAATGAGGCTCCATGGTAAGTCTTTATCATCAACTCTTGTTGATGAAACCTTAGTATCAGAAAGACTTGGAAGATGCTCATCCTACAGGGTTGAATAGTATTTCTTGGGACTAATTTTGTATGTGGATGACTAATTCAAAAGTCATGCCTCTTGACTCTTTGACTTCCTCCCCTTCAATATTCTTTTCTTATACCCCTATCACAAATTCTCCCTGTGAAGCAGGTTCACTGTGCAATGGTTATCAATTTCTCTGAGTCCAGTGAGAAAGCATTACATGAAGCAGATGTATTACTGATAGATATGAGGATGACTACCAAACACAGCTCTCAATATCTCCTGACTTCCAGTCTAAAGTATCCAATTGTCTCTTCAATTTTAATATTTGAGTATCTGGAATTAAACTTACCAAAGAAGGTCCCACCAGTTTTCTCTTTCATAGTAGAAAAAAGTACTCCATTTTTTTTGTCTAGTTGAAATTCTTCTTTTTTTATTTTTAAATTTTATTTTAAAGAAGTGGAGTACAATTCAGGATTAGGTATACAAGTGGACATGATACAGGTAAAGTTTGGGCCTTCCTTTGGTTCCCACTTTGCCTGGTTTGAGATCAGGTACCCTTATTGATGTTGTGTCTCCCCACCCCCACTCTGGTGGTACTCTGTCCTTTGTTTCTGTGATAGATTACTGAGTATGATAGACTCTAAATCCATCCAAATTACTGTGAAGTCCATATGTCTGTCCTTCTTTATGGGTGCATAATATTCCATTGTGTATATGTATCACATTTTTTATCCAGTTCAGTTTCAATGGGCAGCACGGTTGGTTCCATGTTTTTGTTATTGTGAATAGTGTTGCAGTAAACAGTGTGCACAGGTATTGTTTTTATAGACTGATTTGTGTTCCTTCAGGTATACTCCCAGAGTAAGGGGATTGCTGGGTCAATGAAGGTAAATGTCTAATTATTTTAGAAATCACCACACTGTTTTCTAAAGAGGTTGCACTAGTTTGCATTCCCATCAACAGTGCAGAAGCATTCCTTTTCTCTATGTCCTTGCCAGCATCTGTTGTTTGTTTTATTAGTGATTGCCATTCTTACTGGGGTTAGGTGGTATCTCAGTGTGGTTTTGATTTGAATTTGTTTGATAATTAGTGAGGCTGAGCACTTTTTTCATGTGTTTGTTGGCTTAGAATATCTTTTTTTCTTCTTGAGTTAGGGTCTCACTCCTGGGCAGGCTGGAGTGCAGTGGTATAATTATGACTTGCAGAAACCTTAAACCCTTAGGTTGAAGTGATCCTCTCTCTTCAGCCTCTGGTGTAGCACACACAACAACACCCCTGACTAGTTTTTTTTTTATTTTTTGTGGATACAGGGTCTTGCTATGTTGCCCAGGCTGATCCTGAACTACTAGCCTCAGGTAATTTTCCTATCTTGGCCCCCCAAAATGCTGGTATTACAGGAGCGAGCCATTGCACCTAGCCAACATCCTAAGAATATCTTTGATTCCTCCCTTTTCTTTGACATCTGAATATAGTCCACAGCCCATCAACAAATCCTGTTAATTCTATCTTCAACTATATCTCAAATTTTCCATTTATCTCTATCATTGTTGTCACTACCCTAATCTAAAAAATCTTCTCTCATTTGGATACTGTTTTAGACTCTTCAATATGTCTCCCCCTTTTTGTTCTCGCCCCCTCCAATCCATTTTTCTTAAGAAGAACAAGGTGATTTTAAAAGACAAAGGAGCAACATGGATAAAGCTGGAGACCATCATACTAAGGAACTATCACAGAAGCAAAGAACTAAATACTACATGTTCTTACTCATACCCTGGCCCCAATCACTGGTCACGTGAGCACAAAAGTAAGGCCAACAGACACTGGACACTGCTAAAGGAGGGAGAGAGGAAAGGGGATGAATGGGTACTCAGCAACATGCTGGGTACCAGGTCCCTTATCAGGGGAAGAGAGGGCCAGCTAGAAGCCCAGCCTTCTCCTGCACTCAATTTACTTATGTAATGAATCCTCATATGCGCCCCACAACTCTTTAAAAAATGAATAAAATTTTAAAAATATAAAGCATTATATAATTTACTACTATGCTAATTACTCCCTGCTTAAATTAGAACATCAAACTCTTATCTTGGTTGAAAATGCTCTGCACATTTCACCATTCTCCCTTCTGACTTCACCTTGTAACACGCTGGCACTTTCTCACTAAGACATAAGCCTCCTTTCTGTTCTTCTAATATGCTCAGGTGTCTTCTACTTGAGTTCTTTGCTTTTGCTTTAATTCTGCTAGAATGTCTTCCAAATCCTGTTTCCAATGCCTGGCAACATTTTTTTTTTTTTTAAATCCAAGTTTCAGTGAAAATGTAGCTTGGTCTAAGAGGCTTTGACTAACTGCTCTAATGTTTTACTGGGTCCACCCCAGTGCTACTGTCACTCTAGCAAATCATCCAGTTTCATTTTCCTAGCAAAGACTTACCACATTCAGTCATTATCTCGTTTGCCTAATTTTTTTCTCTCTCTACCTAAGTTTAAGCAGTAGGCATATTATTCCCTGCTCAATGCTGTGCCAGTAACAGAAACTTCTGGCATTTAACTTTATTTTTATCCCACATGTCATTTGTTTTATTAAAATTAAATACCAGTTCCTCTGACCTTGAATATTACTACATAACTAAATAATTGGATCCCTTAGAAAATTGCTCCCTTCCAGATTGTTCTTCATAATAGGGCAACGATTTTACACATATTTGCATAATACTTGATTATGCTAGTGAAAAGTATGCGACTTCCATGAATATGCACTCTAGCAGTATACAATTTCCATGAATATATATTTCTACTTAGATTTATTCTCAATATCCTGCACAAAATGCCTGGCATCTAGTAATTCTCAATAAATAATTATTAAAATAATGAATGACTATTACAAATGCAATGCTTTGGCCTATTCTCTTCTTGTCACCTGGAATATTTTTCAGAGGCAATTGTCACCAGTAAAGGTCATATTCAACTTCTAAGGCTAACTCAAGTAACTTTTTCCATTACTCTCACCCAGTCTCTCAGATAAAACTGACCTCTTCCTCCCTTGAACTTGAACAGTATCTTTTTTTTTTTTGAGACTGTAGATTTATATACACGTGTAAGATATACTACAAAAAATCCTATGTGCTGTTCTGTGGTAATATTTTATATAACTATAGCACAATGTCACAACTAAGAAATTGATATTGATGAAACCCACCAACCTTATTTACCTCTCACCAGTTTTACATGCACTCATTTTGTATTCAGTTCTTGAGGAAGTGTCCATATTGTTGATTTTTGTGGTGGGCTTTGGAAACCGATTTGAGAAATGGAAATTTTAAGTGCCAATGCTTATA
Source organism: Carlito syrichta (assembly GCF_000164805.1). Classification (NCBI taxonomy): domain Eukaryota; kingdom Metazoa; phylum Chordata; class Mammalia; order Primates; family Tarsiidae; genus Carlito; species Carlito syrichta. Next base: position 107 of record NW_007148985.1, on the reverse strand, counting down.
CTTACAGTCAGCTAGCAGGACCAGGACGCATCTTCTCGGGTTTCCCGGAGGAAACTGGTGCAGGAGAGCCGTGGGGCGGGTCGCGGTACCTTTCAGCCCACACAGGG
>NW_007148984.1:0-807 GCF_000164805.1 Carlito syrichta | reverse complement strand
TCCCGGAGGAAACTGGTGCAGGAGAGCCGTGGGGCGGGTCGCGGTACCTTTCAGCCCACACAGGGGCGGAGGGGTGGGGCGGGAAGCGGTCCCGGCAGGCGGCGCTCTCCCCCTTCCCCTCCCTCCCACTCTTCCAGCGCTTCCCGCTACTCCTGCTGTGCTCAGGCTCCGCCCTCCAAGCCCCCAGTCAACACAACACAGTTCCGAACCCCGCCGCCCAGCAGGAAGGTGGGGAGGAGAGCCCAGTCATTTTCTTATAGTATTACATTGGATGTTCAAGGTCCATTATATGAGTGAGAACATGTGATACTCAGATCTCTGTTTCTGTGAGAGATTACTCAGTATTACAGACTCTAGTTCCATCCAGGTTGCTGCAAAATTCATGATTTTGTTCTATTTTGTGGCTGCATTGTATTCCATGTTGTATATGTACCACATTTTTTTAATCCAGTCCCTTTTGATGGGCAGCTTGGTTGTTTCCAGGTTCTTTCTATTGTGAACAATGCTGCGATAAACATACTTGTGCAGGTATATATATATTTTTTGAGTTGGAGTCTCACTCTGTCACCCAGACTGGAGTGCAGTGGCCACTCCTGGCCACCACAGCCTCGACCTGCTGGGCTCGGGCGATCCTTCCACCTCAACCTTCCAAGTAGCCAGATCTACAAGCATGCACTATGACACCCGGAAAATTTTTTTTTGATTTATTGTAGAGATGAGGTCTCGCTGCCCAGGCAGATCTCGAACCTGCAGGCTCAGGCAATCCACTCACCTCAGCCTCCTAAAGGCACAGGATTACAGGCTGAG
>NW_007148983.1:0-764 GCF_000164805.1 Carlito syrichta | reverse complement strand
CCCAGGGGCACGCAAATGGCCACCGCAGACTCCACCTTCCTAGCTCAGGCATTCCTCCCATTTCGCCCCCTTGAGTGGCTTGAACCACAAGTCTGTTCCACCATGCCCAGCTAATATTTGGATTTGTTTTTGATGGCCTAGATGTGATCTTACCCAGTGTCCTCGTCTGGTATAGAACCAGGGGTTGTGGCCATCCTCTCACCTTGGCATCCCAACCACAGGTGTGACAGGTGTTAGCGCGCACACCCATCCTCCATATCCCTCTCAGGGCCCAACTGCAAGTCTTGCTACCATCAGTCCCCGGAGAGAGCAGCTGGAGTCACCTGCTGAGGCCATCCTGGAGACGGTGCCTGGTGTAGTGGCATGTCTCCACTGAGGTGTCCACCCCTCTGCCCACTTCATTCCCCAGGTGGACATATTCACTCCTACAAGGGGTAGCCTCAGGGAAAGGGAGGGTGTCACTCTCAAACCGTCTGGTGGTGGCTGGCAGGGCAATTCACGCCTGTCTCCTCGGCATCTGGAAGGCCAAGATGGGAAGATGCCCTGATCCGGAGAGCTGAGACCAAGCTGGATATCATAGCAATCCCCCAATTCATCACCAAGCAAAACCCAGAAAATCTTGTGTGAAGGCAGGTCTTGGTGGGAGGATTGTCTCAGGTCCAGAGTTAAAAACCAGGCAGGAAGACCAGGGTGTTTACCAAATTGAAAGCCTGTGACCACAGCAGTTTGGGAGGCTGAGGACGAGAGCAAGGCCTGAGTTGGGA
>NW_007148982.1:0-300 GCF_000164805.1 Carlito syrichta | reverse complement strand
AAGAAAGAAAGAAAGAAAGAAAGAAAGAAAGAAAGAAAGGTAGAAAGTGAGTTCCCAAGGCTCCCAGACCAGGTTCTTGCCAACTCTCCTCACCGAGGTGAGAAATGTGCCCCAGGCAGGCCGATCTTCAGAATCGGCAACAAGGGCCTTCTGCCAAGAAAGGACAGGAACACATCCCTCACCGAGGAATATTTTTTCCACCCAATCCCATTTTTTTTGCTCTAAAACCAGTAGCCCTGTGAACAAACCACATGCAGTTGAGAATCTGTGTACGATTCTGATATTTTTGGAGATAGGGTC
>NW_007148981.1:0-3597 GCF_000164805.1 Carlito syrichta | reverse complement strand
CCTATCTGTTTTGAAGTAAGTGAAAGATAGTGTTGTTCTCAATGTTAAGCCTCATGTTTTCTCCTTTTCTCTATCCAGTCAACTGGATCCAGACTGATAAAGTGAATACCATAAACAGAAAGCCTTGACTAGGTCCTGGAGCTGTTCATTCCCTTCCTCATAGTCCCTCTGGGTTCTCCTTCTCTCTAGGATTTTAGTATTGACAAAATACTTTATAAATACAAAGTTATCTAATGATAGTTCTTCCTTAGGTGTCAACATCTCAACTCAAATTCAGTAATAGATTTTTTAAAGTGTAGTTTTCTGAGTTTACATTTTAATTTATCATAGCAGAAAAGATTGCACTTGCAAGTAAAAATCTCATGGAATTTTAAAGCTATTGCATTTCTGAGGCCATACCAGTATGTTTCATCAGCATTGGTTATGGCATGTCCATTTCATCAAATGTTCAAGAGCTGTAGACTACCTTTTTGGCTACTGCATGCAGATGCCAGATGATCTTAAAATATTGAACTGTCTGTGCTGAGAGAACACTTTTAGACAACTCTCTTCCCTTTTTAGTTATTAATAGTGTATTCAGTTATATAGCATTAAAATAATTATTCCTTTACATATAACATATGCATAATTTTGTTAAAATATACTGATGAACAGAGAAGGGTGTTGCAGAGAAAGGATCCTCATTTAGCCACAGGTGGCTCATGCCTGTAATCCCAGCACTTTGAGAGGCCAAGTCATCTTTGGTTATACAGAAATGTAGACATGACAGTAAGAATTGCCAGAATGTGATTATGTCCCAGAACAGCTGGATTCACTTTGTAACTCAGTGCAATGATATATATTTTTTTGACCCAAAGTTACTTAGAAAGTTATTTTTTAATCTTTATTTTGCTTTTTGGAGGAAGGGGATATTTGCCTATTTGTTCTTAGGTGAAAAGAATAACTGAACAGCTGTGTTAAAGTATATTCAGGACTAGAGAATTGATATGGTTTATGTCTGCAAATGTAGGTTTCCTGGTGGTCCCCAATCCTGGGGAAAGAAAGTATATTTCTATAAGCAAAAATAATCGGAAACAGATTATATGGAAGTGCATCAGAAAAATAAATAGAAAGTGTCTGGTATGATTTGAGGATGTTCATTAGTGGAGCTGTACTGAAATATGGTGGGAGAATTGTTTGATTTTTTTTGCAATTTTACCCAGTTGTGTTTTTGTCTTGCTTGATCAATGCTGGTCTTGTATCCTAAGTCTCCTTTTCTTTGCCTTTCTAGTGAGTCATTGATCACATGGCTTCAGCTCCCAGTTTGGCTGGTGAAGAGGAGGGAAAAAATAGTCTTGATAAACATGCAGACTATTTAGAATATAAGGTTCACATAGCTGATTGCTCTGGCATGGTCTCAAGAGAACTGCTATGCTGAATCTCTTTTATTAAAAGTCAATTGTACCCTCTCGTTGTCTAGAAACCTCATTCCTCTGCAGGGTCCTTCAGGACCAGATTTAAATTGCTTAATATTTTGTTTGGATGCATACGAGTTTTGCAATGATTTGTTAGGTTGGGAGAAGACATCTGTATGTCTAAAGAATCTATGCCTTTATTCTTTACTCTGACCAATAATTTTCCAGGGCTTTAAATATGTTTGTAAATATTTTTGTAATTTTTTTTTTCTGGGAATTTGCAAGGCAAGTTGTATATGTTGCATTACTTATCCCCTCTACCGGGAATGCTGACTTACTTTATAACAATATCATCCTACATGAGTGATTAAATTTTACATCTAAATATCAGAAAGGACATTAAAATTCTTCTTGTTTTTTTAAAGAGGAGGTAAAATATAGCATTAGTACTATGTAAACATTGTATTTCTACATGAATTATCTACTCACCCCTTTGATGCTGCTTGTAGTTTAGAAAATTTAATAAAATTTGCATTATTTTGAGATTAGTTATTTTTATTAGATTACTATGATAAAATTGATGAAGTGAGAGGTGATCTTGATCCAGAAAAACTAATTTTTGAATTGTCAGATGAGAAAACTTTTTAAAAAGTTTTCTATTAAATCTTTCACTGAACTTTCCTTGAACAAAGAAGATAAGTCACATTTTAAAGGCAAAAGAGGCAATAGTTCTCTGAATTCAAATATTTGGTTTTTCTACCATATCACATCCTGTATATACAATTTTTTAATATAGTTTATTTTACTCTTTATTTATAGTAAATTTTCCTATAAAAATAATGCCTTTAATATCTTGGTATAGTAAACGGCATCCAATTTTTTTAGTTGTCTTTTTAAATTGATTTTCAATTAGGGAATACCATGTTTCTAGTTTATTACAGAATACACCATGTTTTCTTTTGGCATTTTGTTTTGTTTCATTAATTTTCTCTACTTTTAAGTATCTAACACAATTGGAATTTATCTTATTATTATACAAAATTTGAGCCCAGTTTTATCATTTTTCAGTTTAATTTTGGGGACACCATTTGCATGCTTGAGAAGACCTTTACTCCCCACCTATTAGAAATTCCATTTTAAAAAGTATATTAAATTACCATGTATGCTTGGATTTATTTCTGGACTTTCTACTGTACTCCCTTAGTCTGTTCATGACCCAGTAAAACTCTTATGAGGCAAACAATTCCCTCATGTATCACTGTTGCTCTCATACAACTTTTAGTAAATACAGGCATATAAATGAATAATTAATTGAAACCTTGATAAATTCTAGAATTGTACTAAAATATATGTAATATTTTCGATTCTTTAAATCACAAAGGTGCTTTTATAAGTCACAAAGCAGAAACATAAGCATTAATGCTTCTAAAATACACTAATCAATTAAAACTATAAAAATAAAATGTTGAATCTATAAGTTTGTTTGGTGTCATATAATTATCTTTCCAAAATTTTAAGAGATATGTACATAATCTGTCTACATTTTTATGTGCATGTGAACTGAACAACTTTATACTATAATGTGTTTTTAAAGAAAATTTGACATATTTTTAAATTTCCATTATTTATATATTTAAAAATCATTGAATAAACAGTAAATTTTGTAAGGTGGTTTCTAAAATAACATCTATTTTTTGTGTATATAGCTTCTGGATTCCATCTTATTGTTCATCCCTTATGTGTTTTTTTAATATTACCAATATTCCTCATTCAACATTCTTCCATTTTTTATTTTATTTAAAAAATAATACCACCCTAAGAGATAGATCCTAGTAAACACCACTTTTCAAACCCAGTAATAGCATATAAGTGTGCAATACATATATATTAGTGTGTATACATATATATGAACATATGTGTGTACACACATATATATATAACCAATATATGTGCAATATATGAAATGTATATGAAACTTTTTTTCAATATACTAATACCACATGTGGAGATATGTGAGTCACCACCTGAGCTCTTCTCTATATTTGTTCTGCCTTTTCTTGTTTGACTAAGTTGTAGGTGGTAGAAGTCAATTATTCCAGAATTACTTTGCTAGTACCCCACAAATAGTCACACACACACACACACACAGACACACACACACACACTCACCCATACACACATACACACACACAGCCCTTACTCT
>NW_007148980.1:0-314 GCF_000164805.1 Carlito syrichta | reverse complement strand
GTGTGTACACACATATATATATAACCAATATATGTGCAATATATGAAATGTATATGAAACTTTTTTTCAATATACTAATACCACATGTGGAGATATGTGAGTCACCACCTGAGCTCTTCTCTATATTTGTTCTGCCTTTTCTTGTTTGACTAAGTTGTAGGTGGTAGAAGTCAATTATTCCAGAATTACTTTGCTAGTACCCCACAAATAGTCACACACACACACACACACAGACACACACACACACACTCACCCATACACACATACACACACACAGCCCTTACTCTCTGTATCAGGCCCTGAACCATGAAGAA
>NW_007148979.1:0-655 GCF_000164805.1 Carlito syrichta | reverse complement strand
AGTTGGCTAGCCAGCTGGCTAGCTAGGTAGGAAAGCTAGTTTAAATCAGTTAGATAGCCAGCTGAAAAAACTGGGTAAATTCAGCTAGTTAAGATAGCTTGCTAGTCAATTGGCTAGGTAGGTAGCTAGCTAGTTAAGTCAGCTAGATAGCTACCTGGCTAGCTAGTGTTGTAGTCAAGATAAGTCAGCTGGCTAGCCAACTGCCTAGCTGGTTAAGTTAGCTAGTTTAGTCAGCTGTCTTGCCAGTTGGCTAGGTAGGTAGCTAGTTAGATAAGTCAGCTTGATAGCCAGCATGATAGTTGTTCAAGTCAGCTAGTTAAGTCAGTTGGCTAGCCTTCTGGCTATGTTCATAGCTAGCAAGTTAAGTTAGGTGGCTAGCCAGTTGGCTAGCTTAAGTCAGCTAGGTAAGTCTTCTGGCTAACCAACTGGCTCAATAGGTAGCCAGCTAGTTAAGCCAGCTGGCTAGCCAGCTGACTAGCTGATTAACTCAGTTAGTTATGTCAGCTGACAACCAGCTGGCTACCAAGTTAAGTCAGCAAATTGTCAGCTGGCAACCAGATGGCTAGCAAGTTGTCAGCTAATTAAGTCACCTGGCAACTGGCTAGCTAGCTAGTTAAGTCAGCACATTAAGTGAGTTGGATATCCAGCTGGTTAG
>NW_007148978.1:0-775 GCF_000164805.1 Carlito syrichta | reverse complement strand
GCTAGGTATGGCAGCAAGGTAGCTAGTTAAGTCAGCTAGTTTATCCAGCTGACTAGCCAGATAGCTAGCTAGGTAGGTAGCTCGTTCAGTCAGGTGGCTAACCAGCTGGCTAGCTGTTTAAGTCAGCTAGTTAATTCAGCTGTCCAGACAGCTGGCATGCTAGTTAAGTCAGCTAGTTAAGTCAACTGGCTAGCTAGTTAAGTCAGTTAATTAAATAGGCTGCCTAGCAGGGTAGGTAACTAGTTAAGTCAGCTGGCTAGCTAGCTGGCTAGCAAGTTAAGTCACCTAGTTAAGTCAGCTCGCTGGCCAGCAGTTTAGCTAGATAGTGAGGTAGATAAGCCAGCTGGCAGGTCAGTAGAAAATGTAGGTAGGTAGCTAGTTAAGTCACTGGATAGCCATCAGTCTATCTAGTTTTGTCAGCTAGTTAAGTCAACTGTCTCTATAACTATCTAGCTAGGTAGCTAGCTAGTTAAGTCTGCTGGCTAGCCAGCTAGCTACTTCCTTAAATCAGCTAGTTAATTTAGCTGCCTAGGCTACTGGCTTGCTAGTTAACTAGATAATAAAATCACCTGGCTAGACAGCTGGCCAGCTAGTTGACTCAGCTAATTTAGTCAGCTGACTAATCAGCCGGCTAGCTAGTTAATTCAGCTCGTTAAATCAGTTGTTTAGCCAACTGTCTATCTAGTTAATAGCTTGTTACATGCATGTGTAGCCATCTGGCTAGCTAGTATTTCAGCTTGTTAATCAGCTGGGTAGCTAGGCAGCTAACTAGTTA
>NW_007148977.1:0-390 GCF_000164805.1 Carlito syrichta | reverse complement strand
GCAAACTGCATGGAACTAGAGTCTATAATACTGAGTGACCTCCCACAGAAACAAAGATCTAAGTATCACATGTTCTCACTCATATAGTGGACCTTGAACATCTATCATAATAGTATAAGAAAATGATTGACAGCGGTGGGAAACTGGGGGGAGGGGAAAGGAGGTGGGATTAGCGGTAGTAAATATGGGAACGGGGAGACATCCCTTATCAACAAGGGTGGGTGAAGGAAGCATATTTGTATACCTAACCCTTAACTGTACCCCACAATATTAAAATAAAAATATTGATTAAAAGAATATTTAAAGAACAGCGAGGGTAAGAGAGTTATCAGACCTTTTCTGTCTGAGAGCAAAATGCCTTCTGTCTTGATTTGCTCTCTCTTCCCCCAA
>NW_007148976.1:1951-2331 GCF_000164805.1 Carlito syrichta | reverse complement strand
TGTGTCTTCCAGTGAGTGCCCCTCCTGTATTATACGTACCCAAGTGACTCACTCTCCTCCGTAATATGTGTCCCCATCACTTGTCTGTATTGATGAATCCTCAACGAACTGGCCCTCCTCTGTTATAGGTGCTCAGTGACTACTCCTCCTATGTGATGAATGCCCCAATAAATACACCTTTTCTGTGACGGATGCTTCAATTGATTTCCTCTTTCCTGTAATGTATGCCTCGGCGATTAGGCCTCCTCTGTGAAGGCTGCCCCAATGACTACCCCTTCTTCCTAGTAGGAGGTCCAGTGACTGGCTCTCCCCTGCATTGGATTATCCAGTGACTGGGCCTTCTCTGTAATGGATGACCAAGTAACTGGATCTCCTCTGTG
>NW_007148976.1:0-401 GCF_000164805.1 Carlito syrichta | reverse complement strand
GGTGCCCTAGTGACTAGTCCTCCTCTGTGATGTATGTCACAGTGAATGATCCTCTTCAGTGATGGGTGCTCCATTGACAGGACCTCCATTGTGATCGGAATATCAGTGACTGAGCACCTATTAATGCTTGCCTCAGTGCCTGGCCCTCCGTGATGTGAGCCTCAGTGACTATTCCTCCTCTAGGATGGGCACCCCAATGTCTATTGGCTCTCCTATGTGATGGGTGCTCTAGTGAATGCTTCCTTTCTGTAATTCTTGTCCGAGTTATTAGCTTTCCTCTGTGGTGTGTTTTCCAGTGGTTAGAGTTCTTTTGTGGTGGGTGCCCAGTGGCTGGCAAGCCTTTGTGAAAAATGTCCCAGTGACTGATCCTACTCTGTGTTTTGTGTCCTGGTCACAAAACT
>NW_007148975.1:0-2965 GCF_000164805.1 Carlito syrichta | reverse complement strand
ATGCTTGCCTCAGTGCCTGGCCCTCTGTGATGTGAGCCTCAGTGACTAATCCTCCTCTAGTATGGGCACCCCAATGTCTATTGGCTCTCCTATGTGATGGGTGCTCTAGTGAATGCTTCCTTTCTGTAATTCTTGTCCCAGTTATTAGCTTTCCTTTGTGGTGTGTTTTCCAGTCGTTAGAGTTCTTTTGTGGTGGGTGCCCAGTGGCTGGCAAGCCTTTGTGAAAAATGCCCCAGTGGCTGATCCTACTCTGTGTTTTGTGTCCTGGTCACAAAACTTTTCTGTGATTGCTACCCCAGTTACGGGGTCTCCTCCACAGTGGATGTCCCAGTGACTAGCACGCCTCTATTTTGGGTGAACCTGTGACTTCACCTCCTCAGGAATTGGTGCCCCAGTGTCTGGTCTCCTCCATATTGGGTGCCCTAGTAACTAACCCTTCACTGTAATGGGAATCCCAGTAACTTGATCTCATCCATAATGAGTGCCCCAGTGACAAACCCTCCTTTGTGTTGGGTGTCTCAGTGACTGGCCCTTCTGTCTTATGTTTTTCCAACGATTTAGTCTGCTCCATTATGGACTCCTCAGTGACTGACCCTCTTCTGTTATGTCTCAAAGTGACATTGCTTCTTCTCCTTTGGGTGTCCCTGTGATTGGTCCTCCACTGTCAGGTGTGGCCCTATTACTGTCCCGTCTCTGTGTGGGTGTGGCCCTCTTCTGTAAGGAATTCCCTCCCAACTGCCCCTTCTCTCTGATGATTGCTTCAGTGACTATCTATTATGCATTTCTCAGTGATTGACTTTCCTCTATTAACTTTTCACCGGTGACTAATCTTTCTCTGTGATGAGTCTCCCAGTGACTGGCCTTTGTGTGTCATGGGTGCCCCAGTTACAGGCCATCATCTGTGATCAGTGCCCAAGTGACTAGCATTCATCCATAACAAATGCTCTATTGACTAACCCATCTCTGAGATGATTGCCCCAGAGAATTGCTCTCCACTCTGTTAGATATTCCAGTGACTGGATCTCCTTTAGGTTTACTGTTCTAGTAACTTGGCTTACTCCATAATGAATGCCCCAGTAACTGGCTCTTTATGTGATTGATTACACATTGACTTGTTCTCTTCTCTGGTGGGTGTCCCAGTGACTTGCCTTCCTCTGAAATTGATGCCTCAGTGACTGGGCTTTCTCCACAATGAGTGCCTTCAGAATAAGTGGCTCTCCTCCACTATGAGTTCCCCTAGAGGTGGTACCTCCTCTATGTTTGGTGGCACAGTGACTAACCCTCCTAAGTGATGGGTGCCTAAGTGACTGACTCTCCTTTGTGATAGGTGACATGGTGATTGGTCTTCTGTTTTAATAGGTGCCCCAGTAACTGCTTCTTTGTGATGTGCCCCAATGACTAGTCTTCATATGTGATATATGCCCCAGATTGGCCCTCCTTTATAATATGTTCACCAGTGACTGGCATTCCTATGTGATGGTTGCCCCAGTGATTGGCCCTCCTTCATAATGGGTGCTCCAGTGACTGGCTCTCTGCCATAATGGGTACTCCAATGACTGCCCTGAATTTGTAAAGGATGCACAAGTAACTAGCCCTCCTCTATTATGGGTGAAAAATGACTACACCTCCTCTGATGGGTGCCCCATTAACTGACCTTCCTCTGAGATGTGTGCCCCAGTGACTTGACCTCCTTTGTCATCAGGGCATCTGTGACTAGCCCTCTTTTGTGTGGGTGTGTCAGTGACTAGCCCTCGTCTATTATGCATGCTTCCTTAATTAGCCCCCATCTGTAATGGGTGCTCAATTGCCTGGCCCTCTTCTGTTATGGGTACCCAGTAACTGTCCCTCCTCTGTGATGAGTGTCCAGTTACTGTCCCTCCTCTTAGATTGTTGTCCCAGTGTCTGGCCATCTTCTGTGATGATTCTTCCAGTGACTGGCCCTTCTTTGTGATGAGTACCACATTGATTAGGCCTCCTCTGTTATGGGTACCCCAGTAATTGGCCCTCATTTTTGATGTGTGCCTCACTGACTGATCCTCTTCTGTGAAGGTTGTCCCAGTGACTAGCCCTCTCCTATATTTTTAGCTCCAATGTTAAAATTTCTGCAATTGTAACCAGCAATGCTAAAACAGAGACAATCATACTTTTTCATTTTCCAAACTATCCTTCCAGCCACTTTGTAAAAATATTGTAGATACCAGAGTTTCAGCCAATTTATTGGCCATGGTAGTTAGCCCCTTTAGTGACTTGGTGTTTTTCCCATCTAGGGCAGTGATATTTGGAAAGAAGGTGCAACATTTATCTCGCAGCATGACACAAACCCCTCCTTTTACTAATAATATTATGCCTAATGATATTCTATTCTCCCAGATCATCCTGCTTGTAAAGTACAATTGGCTAGCTAGTCCTTGATGACCATTCTTAGTATAGTTTATAAATATTTTTATTGTATCATATATAATTAATTTAATCTACATTTTTATTAATTAGACCATCAAATGAGTGCAGATGTAAACCCTGTCGCTATTTGATATCTAGTCTTGAATTTATTAGAAACTCCCCTGGGGACCCCTATGGAGTCAATGTACACATTTGAGTTAAAGGAATCTTGTAGTGCTATCCGAAGTTAGTGAGGAATTTGAGTGGTCTCAGATGTGGGATGCAATGCAAGAGTAAATGGGATAGCCAATTGGATCAATGCACAAATTCCAGGTCAGTTGAACAGCAATAAGTCACCTAGGATCTTCCCTCCACAATACCACCAAACATTTGCTTGAGTGATGTGCAAGTTAGAAAAATTGCCATTAGACACACCAGAGACATTTTGGACTCAGGTATGGTTACAAGTTTACTACTCACAGATGCCCTGAACTCTTTCCCCTGCCTGGAGAAGCAAGATAAGTGGTTTATCATCACTATGTAGAAAGAGGGTACAGCCCACGAATCTGACATCCGTAATGCAAGG
>NW_007148974.1:0-327 GCF_000164805.1 Carlito syrichta | reverse complement strand
GACTTTAGCAAATGCTAATCTGGAATCTGTGAGTCCTGGTTCTCATATTATTCAGAGCAATGGCCTATCTGCATACAACAAATCAGACATTGACAATCCGCAGGAACGTGTTGCACCTCTTGATAGTTGTAACAGAGACTCTGGCCTACTGGTCGGTTTGTTTCACAGGGTCTTGTAAGGCCAGATTCCACAATCCAAGCAAGCATCTGCCCTTTGTTAAAGTGATCACTGGCTCCAGGTTTACCTCGTAGTCCAGAAACTCCTGCTGGTAATTAGTTTTCACATGTGAGAATGTGGGATTAGGGGTTCCCACATATTTAGGATCTA
>NW_007148973.1:0-2878 GCF_000164805.1 Carlito syrichta | reverse complement strand
AACAGAAAAGATTAGAAATAGTAAATCAACACAAAAAATAATTGGCTATTTCTGAATGATGAAGCTGGGTAATTTTTTCTCTCGTTGTGCTATTTGGTATTTTAAAAATTTTCTGTAACAAGTATGCATAATTTCTATAACCAGAATGGATTAAATTTATTTTTTTAAATATTATTAGTTGAAGTACAATTCCTATCTCTGCTGCCTTTGTATTTGATTCATCTTAAGAAATCTAATTTAGCGGGGCTCGGTGGCTCAGCCTGTAATCCCGCGCCTTTGGGAGGTTAAGGTGAGTGGATTGCCTGAGCCTGAGGGTTCGAGACCCGCCTAGGCAGCGATACCTCATCTCTACAATAAATCAAAAAATCAGCCAGGCATAGTAGCACATGCCTGTAATTCCAGCTACTCTGAAGGCTGAGGCGGAAGGATCGTCGGAGTCCAGCAGGTCGAGGCTGTGGTGGCCGGGAGCGGCCACTGCACTCCAGTCTGGGTGACAGAGTGAGACTCCAACTCAAAAAAAAAAAAAAGAAAAAGAAATCTAATTTGCTATTAAATACGCAAGAGTGTCCTCTACTGGTGATTCACTCAAATTGCATACATAGGATCTTGGAATTGGGCAAAAGTTTTTAGAAAATGTATCTGTGCATTTAATAAAATTATAAGACCTTTATGTAAGAGATAAAGATAACAAACTTAACAGAAAATATATTTAGATAAGTGCTGTTCCCTTCAGAGTTAATATGCTGAAAGTTTAAATATTTATGCCAATGATGCTGCCACTGCTCAGAATAATACCTTTGAAATCAACTTCCCAAGCAGTATGAAACAGAAGCAAGCAAATCTTATACTTCATTTTTGCCACAGATGACATCACTCTGCAAAACCATTTATTTATTTTTCTGGTTTGGTTTCAAATATAGCTTCTGATTAACCCATAAGACAGAATTTATAAATTTTTTTTGGAGGAATTTTTAAAAATGTTTCTGTCAAATGCAGGTGACACTGAATGATAAACAGTGATTTGAAATTGCCCTAGAGCATCCTTGTAGAATAGCTATAGCTTGTTCAGAATAAGAAAATCTGAAAGTATCATAACACAAGTAGAAAAGTAGAGTAACAGAAAAAGCTTCTTCTTTTCTTTGACTCTAATCTTCCTGATTCTCACTTTGTCTCATCCCTCTACCCAACTCCAATAATCCTTATTTGCTGAAACTGACTTTGGAAGATGATCCATAAATATAACAAACAGCCACGAATAATAAAATCTAGGAATTATCTGTACCTCTAGAGATTAGATTACTATGCCAAAATATTATCTATTGAGTGGATGGTATAGTGAAGACTTTTTGAATAAAGAATTTTATTTTATTAAAGGTACCCTAACAACTCAGGCAGTCCTCCTCAGAGACAAAAATAATTTGTTCCTTTCCTCTTGTGCAAGTTACTCTGCCCCACAAAGATTAATTTTAAAATCGCCATCACAAGCTGGGCACAGTGACATGAGACTCTTACTCAAAAAAAAAAAAACAAAAAACTATCACCCTTGTGGGCTAATAAGCTAATCTGGGTATTGTAAACATCAGCATCAGTTAAAGTGAAGTTAGTTTTACAATGTTGACAGTGCGGTGGCTCACGCCTGTAATCCCAACACTTTGGTAGGCTGAGGCTAGAGGATTGCCTGAGCCCAGGTTTTGAGATCAACCTGGGCAACTTGGTAAGACTTCATTACCAAGGTTGGAGTGTAGTGGCTGGCTCATGACCACTGCAGCCTCGACTTGCTGGGCTTAGGCGACTTCTGACTCAGACTTCCAAGTAGCTGGAACTACATGTGCTCACCACCATGCCTACCTAATTTTTAATTTATCGTAGCTGTCTCCAATGCAAAAAACTATAAAATAAAATAAAATGTTGACAGTTAACGTATTGAGGGCGAGGAGGGTTATTTTCTATTAGACATCAATTTTCTTCCTTTCTACTTATTCCTCCTGTCTTTGTGTACCCATCTTTTATCTTTTTCTCCTTTTATTTCTCATCCCTCTTTTTCTCTCTGGTCATTACTTTGGTCAAAATATATTACTTTCAAAAGCTGTGTCTAACCTGTAGTCTCACACCCATTTTATCATATCACACAAATCCTCTGAAGGTTAACTCTTTGTATTTGCTCAACTTATGAATTTTCTCCCCTATATTTTTTACTTTTCTGGGAATAAGAATGTAAACCATAAACCAGTAAATAAAAAATAAAGTTGTTTTGGCCATAGCAATATTAATCTTTGCTCATGTAGCCTCTCCCAAATCCAATACTCCACTCTTCAGGCACTTTCAAGAAAAATTAGAAAACAACTCTTGACAATAATTACTCATTGAGGTAATTTAGAATTCTGGATGCTGTGTCTGACTAAAAAGCACTGTAAACACAATTAAATGGGTACTATAGTTTACTTTTAAAGTGTCTTGTTCTCTGACCATATATACAAATATAAACCTAAAATAATTCCTAACTATTCTAGGTGCAAGTTAAGAGAACACATATATTTCTGTTTTATTACTGATAAAACAAAAATCATCTAAAAAACCTAATAAAATAGTTGAGTATTAGACCAAGGTCAACTATCTAGATATAATAGATTTGCAAAGGAGTATAAATACCACTCTTACATGGGTAAGGATTCTTTTATTTTGCTATCCAAAACTTCTTTGTACATTGCAACTAACATCACCTCTTTCATTGGACACATGATGCCATATTCCTCACAGCCATTCTCTTGAACCAAAAGGTCAGTTTTATGTGGATCAAACATTATATTATTTGGTGTAACTAGCAGCACACCACTGACTGTACCCTAAGATGAAAAAGGAAATAACATTCAATCTTCAA
>NW_007148972.1:0-3192 GCF_000164805.1 Carlito syrichta | reverse complement strand
AACAGAAAAGATTAGAAATAGTAAATCAACACAAAAAATAATTGGCTATTTCTGAATGATGAAGCTGGGTAATTTTTTCTCTCGTTGTGCTATTTGGTATTTTAAAAATTTTCTGTAACAAGTATGCATAATTTCTATAACCAGAATGGATTAAATTTATTTTTTTAAATATTATTAGTTGAAGTACAATTCCTATCTCTGCTGCCTTTGTATTTGATTCATCTTAAGAAATCTAATTTAGCGGGGCTCGGTGGCTCAGCCTGTAATCCCGCGCCTTTGGGAGGTTAAGGTGAGTGGATTGCCTGAGCCTGAGGGTTCGAGACCCGCCTAGGCAGCGATACCTCATCTCTACAATAAATCAAAAAATCAGCCAGGCATAGTAGCACATGCCTGTAATTCCAGCTACTCTGAAGGCTGAGGCGGAAGGATCGTCGGAGTCCAGCAGGTCGAGGCTGTGGTGGCCGGGAGCGGCCACTGCACTCCAGTCTGGGTGACAGAGTGAGACTCCAACTCAAAAAAAAAAAAAAGAAAAAGAAATCTAATTTGCTATTAAATACGCAAGAGTGTCCTCTACTGGTGATTCACTCAAATTGCATACATAGGATCTTGGAATTGGGCAAAAGTTTTTAGAAAATGTATCTGTGCATTTAATAAAATTATAAGACCTTTATGTAAGAGATAAAGATAACAAACTTAACAGAAAATATATTTAGATAAGTGCTGTTCCCTTCAGAGTTAATATGCTGAAAGTTTAAATATTTATGCCAATGATGCTGCCACTGCTCAGAATAATACCTTTGAAATCAACTTCCCAAGCAGTATGAAACAGAAGCAAGCAAATCTTATACTTCATTTTTGCCACAGATGACATCACTCTGCAAAACCATTTATTTATTTTTCTGGTTTGGTTTCAAAGATAGCTTCTGATTAACCCATAAGACAGAATTTATAAATTTTTTTTGGAGGAATTTTTAAAAATGTTTCTGTCAAATGCAGGTGACACTGAATGATAAACAGTGATTTGAAATTGCCCTAGAGCATCCTTGTAGAATAGCTATAGCTTGTTCAGAATAAGAAAATCTGAAAGTATCATAACACAAGTAGAAAAGTAGAGTAACAGAAAAAGCTTCTTCTTTTCTTTGACTCTAATCTTCCTGATTCTCACTTTGTCTCATCCCTCTACCCAACTCCAATAATCCTTATTTGCTGAAACTGACTTTGGAAGATGATCCATAAATATAACAAACAGCCACGAATAATAAAATCTAGGAATTATCTGTACCTCTAGAGATTAGATTACTATGCCAAAATATTATCTATTGAGTGGATGGTATAGTGAAGACTTTTTGAATAAAGAATTTTATTTTATTAAAGGTACCCTAACAACTCAGGCAGTCCTCCTCAGAGACAAAAATAATTTGTTCCTTTCCTCTTGTGCAAGTTACTCTGCCCCACAAAGATTAATTTTAAAATCGCCATCACAAGCTGGGCACAGTGACATGAGACTCTTACTCAAAAAAAAAAAAACAAAAAACTATCACCCTTGTGGGCTAATAAGCTAATCTGGGTATTGTAAACATCAGCATCAGTTAAAGTGAAGTTAGTTTTACAATGTTGACAGTGCGGTGGCTCACGCCTGTAATCCCAACACTTTGGTAGGCTGAGGCTAGAGGATTGCCTGAGCCCAGGTTTTGAGATCAACCTGGGCAACTTGGTAAGACTTCATTACCAAGGTTGGAGTGTAGTGGCTGGCTCATGACCACTGCAGCCTCGACTTGCTGGGCTTAGGCGACTTCTGACTCAGACTTCCAAGTAGCTGGAACTACATGTGCTCACCACCATGCCTACCTAATTTTTAATTTATCGTAGCTGTCTCCAATGCAAAAAACTATAAAATAAAATAAAATGTTGACAGTTAACGTATTGAGGGCGAGGAGGGTTATTTTCTATTAGACATCAATTTTCTTCCTTTCTACTTATTCCTCCTGTCTTTGTGTACCCATCTTTTATCTTTTTCTCCTTTTATTTCTCATCCCTCTTTTTCTCTCTGGTCATTACTTTGGTCAAAATATATTACTTTCAAAAGCTGTGTCTAACCTGTAGTCTCACACCCATTTTATCATATCACACAAATCCTCTGAAGGTTAACTCTTTGTATTTGCTCAACTTATGAATTTTCTCCCCTATATTTTTTACTTTTCTGGGAATAAGAATGTAAACCATAAACCAGTAAATAAAAAATAAAGTTGTTTTGGCCATAGCAATATTAATCTTTGCTCATGTAGCCTCTCCCAAATCCAATACTCCACTCTTCAGGCACTTTCAAGAAAAATTAGAAAACAACTCTTGACAATAATTACTCATTGAGGTAATTTAGAATTCTGGATGCTGTGTCTGACTAAAAAGCACTGTAAACACAATTAAATGGGTACTATAGTTTACTTTTAAAGTGTCTTGTTCTCTGACCATATATACAAATATAAACCTAAAATAATTCCTAACTATTCTAGGTGCAAGTTAAGAGAACACATATATTTCTGTTTTATTACTGATAAAATAAAAATCATCTAAAAAACCTAATAAAATAGTTGAGTATTAGACCAAGGTCAACTATCTAGATATAATAGATTTGCAAAGGAGTATAAATACCACTCTTACATGGGTAAGGATTCTTTTATTTTGCTATCCAAAACTTCTTTGTACATTGCAACTAACATCACCTCTTTCATTGGACACATGATGCCATATTCCTCACAGCCATTCTCTTGAACCAAAAGGTCAGTTTTATGTGGATCAAACATTATATTATTTGGTGTAACTAGCAGCACACCACTGACTGTACCCTAAGATGAAAAAAGGAAATAACATTCAATCTTCAAATTTAAAATTTCAAAATTATCTATTTTTATTCATTTTCGTCTGACATTAGGGCATATGTATACACACACACACACACACACACACACACACACACTGTACAGTGTAATCAGGAACTGTGGCATTCTCATTAAAACATTTTTAATAAAACCCAAGTTTTCCCACTAAAATATCCTCTTTGTTAGAGGCAGAATATCATAGTCCCCTAAAACAATCAAGCCAGGAATTAACATTTGCAAACTCAGTAAAATACTGAGTTATCTCATAACAAAAAGATAACTTCAGTACGGTAAGAAAAGACTGTAACATCATGTA
>NW_007148971.1:0-727 GCF_000164805.1 Carlito syrichta | reverse complement strand
AAAATTATCTATTTTTATTCATTTTCGTCTGACATTAGGGCATATGTATACACACACACACACACACACACACACACACACACATGTACAGTGTAATCAGGAACTGTGGCATTCTCATTAAAACATTTTTAATAAAACCCAAGTTTTCCCACTAAAATATCCTCTTTGTTAGAGGCAGAATATCATAGTCCCCTAAAACAATCAAGCCAGGAATTAACATTTGCAAACTCAGTAAAATACTGAGTTATCTCATAACAAAAAGATAACTTCAGTACGGTAAGAAAAGACTGTAACATCATGTAAGGCATGTTCCATATTTCATATTAATTTGCATATTGCTTTCTGTTATTCCCTCACTATTGGCAACAAATACAGTTTAATGTATATAATACAAACTCAAAAAATAATGTACTAATTCCATCCATTGTAAAAAGAAAAAGAGTATAATTTCTTTTATTTTAGAGGATTTTCACAAAGGCAGTGATAACTAGCTATGTATGATGGAAAAGGCCCACTGTAATGACACATTTAATTCTCCATATATATGAATTATATAATCTCAGTAGTGTAACTTTAGAAGTCATTTGAAAAAAATCTCAAAACTGTGCTACAAGCCCTACTCACTAATCTGATCAATCTGCTAATGTTACTTTCTATTAATCCACCCTATTATTGAAAATACACACTGATATATCCTTTAAGCGTCTTTCCTTCTGCTACATAATCA
>NW_007148970.1:0-3915 GCF_000164805.1 Carlito syrichta | reverse complement strand
AAAGTTAAACCATGCTAACACTTATCAAAAGATAGCTGAAGAGACTATGTTAGCATCCACCAGCGTGGATTTCATGGCAAAGAGTATTACTAAGAATGAAGAGGGTCTTTCATAATGATGATCAAGTCAATTCATCAAGACAACATTAGAATCATAAACATACTTATACCTAATAGCAGAGTTTCAAAATATATGAAACAAAACTGATAGAACCAGAAGGAGAAGATAGGCAAATCTACAATCACTATTAAATATTTCAACATTCTGTCAACATTGATATAATACAGAAAACCAGTGGAAGTAGAGAACAACACTATCATGGAACTTGATTTAATTGACATTTGTAGAATATTCCTCCTCAAAACACAATACATATTATTTTTAAGTGCACACATAACCGTTAGGAAGTTATACCATATTCTGGACCATAAAATAGGTCTCAATAAATTAAACCTTCAAATCATATAATGTGGTCTCTGAACACATGTAATCAAATTAGAAATGAGTGACAGAAAGATATCAAGAAAATTGACAAATATCTGGAAATGAGTTAAAATACTCCTAAATGAGTCAAATAAAAAAATCAAGAGAAAATATTTTAAGTGAATGAAAACAAAAATATTACATATCAAGATTTTGAGACACAGATAAAACACTATTTAGGCAGAAATTTATATCACTAAATGCTTGTATTTCAAATACTCATAATTTTATCATTAATGAAATATAACTATAAAAAGTGGTTGTCATGTGTGGCTTCTAAAGTCAGTAGTATCATGTTATAGTAATTTTTTAAGCACAACCTAGAGTTTATTTTCCAGTTATTTTACAATATTCCCTCTGCAGGTTAAAGTTTTTGCTTAGAAAAGCAGCAAGGTGTGGTAGATAAGAGATTCAAAGTAGGTTTGGGTTCTGGCCATGATATAGAAGTATTGGACCTATTAACTTCTTTAGTTTTGTTTTTGTTTTTCACCCCTGTGAAGAAGAATTAAAACTGCCTATTTCACAGGATTGTTTTGAATTGATAAATTAAGTTTAAAATCTCAAGTGTTTTCTGGTATGCAGTAGGTACTCAATAAATACTAGTTATCTTCCTATTACTATGTTAGATTAAATTTGCAAAAGTTAGCACTCTACACGGTATCCAGTACTGGTCATTTTATATACGCTTTATAAAAGATTCTATCAATTGCAAATTACCTGTGCCTTACTGTAGTGAATTTATTTATATCCCATTGCCTTAAACAACTGCAACAGACCACCCAGTACGAAGTTATCAGCAAGGTTCATACTAACACAAACTAAGAGGATCACCCATACCTTTTGTAAATATATTACCATTTGCTGATGTTAATGATTCAAAATGCAAAACTGTCATATATTAGAAAAAAAAAGAATCACGAAATGCTTTATCTAAAGAATCATTTTATTACCTTGACACTGGTAATATATTTGCCATTAATTTTAAGAAATTTCTCAGTAAATACTTCTTCCTCTTCTGAAGTTGAAGATACAACTCTTGCAGGCTGAATTCCAGTAAAAGGAGATGCGGGAGTTGCTTCTTTTGGATGGACTACATCAGGGTTCTTTAAAAAGAAAAAAAGGCATTTCAGAAAACTACATAAAAATGAGCACATTATTAAAGTCAAATGAATACATTTCCCAAACAAATTTCTGTTCCTTCTCACCATATTCTGGAGGACAGCCCAAAATATTCTTATGTTAAAAATCACAGAAAGAACTGGCACTGTTTTCATGTTCAATAAAGATCTCAGATACAGCTTAACTTACATTTTCAGTAATTTGAAATAGGGAGACGCATACATCTATTTAAGTAAACCATCTGGAAAGGATACTACATCTCTCTTGCTCCCACTCCACACACATGCACATGTACACACATATGCGTGTGAGCTCAGATGCTCCTGAATTAAACCATTAGTCCTGATAAGACCATATAATACAATATCCATCAGATGTTAAGAACAGAGAAAAGATGAAGTTTGTCTATGGTACCTAGTACAGAGTAGAACCCATTCACTGGAAGAGATTCTTAAATCCCAAGCTACAAAGAGTTGACAGACACATTCTACCAAGTATCAGATCACAGCTTAACTTTTCTGGTGCCACTGATCATATTCACAGTGAAGCCTATGAATGCCCTCCTAAATTTTTTTATAATGGTTAAAATAAAATATATAGAATTATAAAGAAAAATAATTATTTAGAAACATAACATGAAAATACTTTTAAAAAACAAACTGGAGGTGTAGTTATATATCACTTCATAAATGCATTAAATAACACAAGATCTAGAGTTGACTCTGATAATTATAATTTTGAATATGAGTGTTATATATTGGCCACAAACAACTTTTTAACATATCTAAGCAATTCTAAAGTGATCTGAAAATACCTGTAAGCTCTACTCAGTACAAAGTCACAGATATGCCAGGTATTATCTATGATTTGCTGCTTATATTCTTAATTTTTAAAAGTGCTATGCTTCACTGAAAATTTTTTATATCCAAGTTCATAGGCCCTTTAAATCCTACCCACCAATACTCGCCCAAAGTTCAACATTCTTTATATGTGGGAAAGCTATACAGGTGCATTTTAACCTTTGTTTTAAATACCTCCAAAACATTGTATACCTTGTGAATAAATGCAGCACTGCCTTGTAAAGCAATTTTCACAATAGCAAGGTTTTTCAAGCTTCGAGTTAAAATCTGCCACTTTCTAACTTCTACCTAAACAAGACTGCCTCTTCTTCAATCTTATGAACTCTGAGATATGTGAAAGGAGCTGTCAAACCTGAACACAACTTTGGCTACTAATAAATGGACCTAATTCCTTCAATCCTTATGAGGGCAGAATTTTTAGACCTCCTTTCATATATTCTTAAAATGTAAGACTAAATCCCTAGCATTGGGCCAGATATTCCACAGATGTTTGTTGAAGGAAATACAGACAAGTCATGTATATTGCAAAACAACAGTATTTGATATACAATTCCATTTTTTAAAAAAACTAAAATGAAATTAGATTTTAACAGTTAGATGACACTGTTCAATCATTAATATCTATTAACAAATTTTCCTCTTCAATCTTTTCATCTTATAATGCCAGTTAATAACTTTGCACTCAATCTGTTGTTTTTGGTAGTGATTATAATTAAGAACTCTTATAAACTTCATTTAGCACAGATAATTCAATAAGTGATATTAATATTTATCTCAATGATATCTATGCATACTTGTGAGTCCTAAGTGTGATACATGGATCATTTCATTTAATTTTAAAATCACTCGTATGAGATATACCATGACTTAATCTTTAGGGTGACTTATGCTTAGCCAAGTTTGATAACCTGCCAAATGAGTAAGATGAAGCTAAGATGCAAATCCATTTTGCCAATACATGAACTAGTGAGCTTAACTGCAATGCCATACACCTTCCCTTTCAAATCTTTTATCAAACAATTGATAAACGTGCTAAGGAAAAAAAAAGCTGATGAAGAACTCTAAGAAGGCTCACAACAAGTTGGCAAAAAGCTCTCAACGAATTTTATTGTGACTGCTCAATTACCCCCAAATCCAGTTAACAATATTATCTACTATGTAACCACATTATTCACAAAAAATATACATGAAAGTACATTGTCAAATGCTTTTCTTAAATCTATACCTCAAAGAACAACATGATCTCTGAAGTTCCCTCTAAATCTTAAACTTACAACTCAGTATCTGCAGCAATTCCTATTTGTCAGTGCAGTCATATTTAAAAGAATACATAAGATTAGCTTAGCAAATGGTCCAAGTACGGACAAAAGAAGCAATTTCTTTGAATAAACATCAAAGTTGCTCAGAGGAATTGTTTTCATACCTCACTCTAACTTACATAAATGTACATTAT
>NW_007148969.1:0-694 GCF_000164805.1 Carlito syrichta | reverse complement strand
AAAAGTATCTCCAAGGAGCTCCAAGGTGGAGCCTGATGTCCTGCCTCTAGAGCTTTTGTTTCCCTCACTCGGTGCCTGCCCCTGTGGTCCTCACCAATCCATGCTGACTCCTAGTCAGCCTGGGGTGCTGGATCTCTGGCAGGTGCCCACCTGCTTAGGTTGCCAGATCTCTGGGGCAGCATCCTTGCTCATGCCCTTTCCCTGATTCCATACCAGGCCACTCTGGCTTCTTCACAACATAGAGAAATCAAGACCCTTCAGCCTATGGGCATCAGAGCTCCTATATTTCCTCCGGGGACACCTCCGGTGAGAGATCTAGGAGGCACAGTCAATACAGCCTGAGATTCTGGCAGCCTGGGCTTTGGGAAGGGAAGTGACTTTCAGTTTCTGATGGAAAACTTTGGAGTTGGAACAAGATCAAGGACAACTTCCACATCAAAGCCCCTAGCCTGCCCAGTGTCAGCACAGAGCAGTTGGTAATCTCGGTGATACATACATTAGGCATTTCTATTTCTTATGCCTTCTGCTTTCCTGTTCCTCAGGCCTATACATGATGCTTGACTTTACCTTCTCTATCTCTTCCCTGTAATAAAGGATACAGATCTCACTAGTGCTGAGGATGGGACTGGCTTTAATCTGCCTTAGCCATGTACTTGCCTAGATTCCAACCCTTTTCTTATTTGCAGCAGCTGTA
>NW_007148968.1:0-7225 GCF_000164805.1 Carlito syrichta | reverse complement strand
GTACACTCTTTGCCTCCCAATAAACTTTGGATTTCACAATGAAAAGATGGGGTCTAAGGTGAGCCCCTCCCTTTTTCTATGTCCCCATGGGTAGAGTAGGAAGGAAGGTGGAGTTTTTGAAGACCAAGTCTTGGGTCTTATGTGGGATGAAAGAGGAAGTGGTTGACCTGTGCATTCCAGTAAATGCCCAAATCTGTGAACAGTTTGTAATTGTACTGGGACCCGGTTCCTGGCCCTCAGACCATGGGCTGCAGGTCCAGGAAGAGTTCATAATTCAGGTCAGTACCTCTAGTTGTTTAGCCTAGGTCTTGCCATTCCTGGCACTCTGCCAGAATCCAGATGTGACCAGGTGACCATGCAGGAGATCAGAGTTTTCCATCTGTAGCTGTGGAGCTTTATCTTGCATGTGCCCAGAGTGGGAGTGTGGTGTCCATCCCCATCACCTCCATTGGGTCATGGGTTCATTCCCATGACTTGAGTTTCTCTAGACCTAGGTGGAATAGGGCATCACTGTTACTTTCACTGTGTCGAAGATTGACCTCTGACCATATGCAAAGGGGACAACCTGCTCAGGAGACCTGGCTCCTATTAAGTTCCCTGAGTGGGGACCATGATTTAGATTCTTGACCTCAAGATGGGGATGGATGAAGGGTTCTTGTGTCCTCCTTAGGAACTGATTCTGGCTTGGTCCTGAGGCTGGTGAATGGAGGCATTCAGTGTCAGGGCCAAGTGGAAGTCTTGTACCGAAGTTCCTGAGGCACCATGTGTGATGACAGCTGGGACACCAATGATGCGAACGTGGACTTCAGACAGCTGGGCTGTGGCTGGGCCACGTCAGCCCCAGGAAATGCCTGGGTCGGCCAGGACTCAGGACCGATTGTCTTGGATGATGTGCGCTGCTCAGACATGAGTCCTACCTGTGGAGCTGTCACCACAATGACTGGCTCTCCCATAACTGCGGCCACAGTGAGGATGCTGGTGGGTTCCGAGACCTTGGACCTCCTTCTCTTGGGTAGAATTTGCTCAGGAGAAGTCTCCTCATTGCATTCTGATTTCTTCACTGAAAGTGTTTTCTATATCCCAGTATCCCTGAGGTCTTCTCAGCTCTCTACTGAGAATCAGTGTAAATTTTGTCAAGTTGCCTGTTGAGGTGGTCCTTTAGGACAATGGGCCCAACTGAAATGACAGTCAAGCATGTATCTACTTACTTAGGCACTGGGAGCATGAGGCTTAAGAGGAAATTGCTGCCCCTGCAGGGTCCTATATTTCCCCTACTGAATGGTACTAGTGAGGTTGAGGTAGATGCACACAGACGGAGGTGGTAAGACCATTATCATCTCACTGGTGTGAACCCTTCAAAAGAGGTTCTGTTTGAAAGTGGGATTATCAACTGAAGCCCCAACACTGAGACTTCCTAATTATGGCACATGACTAAGAGTACAGATTTTTTCTGTGTATATCGGCTCTATTTTGAGGCACCTGTGTCCTTGAGCTCAACTCCCTTTTGAATGGATTGCCTATGGCTCAAGTCTGGTTGGCAAGTACAGTCCCCTAGGAAACTTGTTAGTGCAAACTTCACACTTTAAATGGTTGGCTGGAAGATTACACATAGGATTTTTGTTGGCACTGACCTCTCTTACCTGCTGACTTAAAGGGCTGCTCAAACCTGTGAGGTATAGGTTTGGTTTTGAGTCCACTTGGTCACCACACTTAGAAAGAGTTGATTACCTTGGAGTTGGAAATAATCGACAGAATCTTCCTGGATATCTCACAAGGAGCATGTTTGTAGGGGTGTGGATGTCAACGTCCCTTTCTCCATGATGGGGGAGAAGACTGGACTGAGTGTCTGTTCTACTCAATGCCTCCACCTTTGTTCCAGTTTTGCCATGTTTTATGGAGAGATTCTGATCTGACCCTCTCTTTCTCACAACTGTCCGACCCCAATCCACACCCAGGCTGGGTGAGTTCTGCTGTTTCTTAGCTTGTGAGTCTTCCTACTCATCTCCAGAGTGCTAGTCCAGTAGCTTTAGGGAGACTGTGGAGTTTTTCCACTTCCCATAATCCTTCCTGATCTTTTTAGAGTGTTTATGTGGTTCCAGTTGTGGCTCAACACATTGATTCTCCTCCTTGGAGGGTTAAGAGCATTCCAGCTCCTGACATACTACACAGTGTCACCCAGCAATTTTGATGATAGGAGCAGACTCTGTCCTGAATCATGTCGGCTGGGAAGCATGGTCTATGCCAAAAGTCATATGAGAGGGGAGAACAGAGATTTTTTCATGTTTTATGTCCCAGATGAAGACTGAATGGTGCTTCTATCAGTGAACAATCCTTCAGGAGAGAATTGTCATTACCATTTGTGCAATGTCATTGCCATGACAAGGAATTGTCATTGCCATGTTGTGAACTTTTAAAGGCATGGTTTTGCTCATTTCAGGCTCTCTAGAAAAGACCCTTTTCTCCCCTAGCAACATACCTTCTCTGACTCTACTCCTCCTGATCCCAGTCAGAGATGACTAGACCCAAGCTGGCTTCCATACAACTCTTTCTAATCCTGCTCTGTTTTTCTCTCCAGATTGGTGGTTTATCACAACTCCTTCCAGTGGTAAGCATCTCTGAGTCTTACCAAAGTATCAGCATTCAGCGCTGTAGTCAACAGGCTTGGGGAAAACTCCTGGGTCTTGCATGAAGCCTCTGGTCACTCATTACTTCAAATGTGAAGGGCTCCCTTACCTACCAGTTGTGAATTGATCTGTAAAAGGTATCTGCTGGTCAGAATACTTTTGTTTGCAAGCAACAGGAACACAACTCAAACTCTCTTAAGCTAGAAAGGAAGTCATTGGCTTATATATCTAAAGTGTTCAGTGGTGGACCTGGAGATTCAGGTACAGCTGGGTCCAGAAATTTCAAGTCTGTTTCCCTAAGCTTTTCTTACCTCTGGTCTTTTATTGGTGTGGGCTTCACTGTCTTTTTGCACATAGGGAGAAAAGACAGCAGTGGTCACCCAAGACGACATCCCATTAGGAAAAAGAATCAGTTTGCCTTTGTACCAGTGGCTGACAAGTCCAGGGAGAATGCTGGTCAAACTGCTTGGCAACAAGCACCTTCTCTCAAACCATCTCTGGCATCTCTGTGTGATCTAGTGGCCCAGCCAGAGTTGGGATATGGGCACTCAGCCCTACTTGAACCTTGCAGGATGCTTTTTTTTTTAAATAGGAAAGACTGTTTCTATACAATAAAAAACAGAGCAGGAAAATTAAGACACAGAAAAAGTACTCCCCAGTTGGAACTTTGCTTTCCTTTGATACTCTCTGTTGTTTGCTGGCTGTTGTCATCCCTCTTCTACAAGATGAAGCCTTCCCTCTCCCTGGTTGTCAGCCCATGTTGTTGCTCTGCTCTTGAGCTGTCCTCTGTAGCCCAGGGTCAGGGTCTGAGCTGTCAGTGGAGAATCTGTGGAGAATATCTGAGGGCTTCCATATGTGCTTTGGGCCTGTTGCCTGTCTTCAGTAGGGACAGTAGGAGTCAAAGCTCTTCCTTGCCTTGCTCTATATAAGACCAGGATCCTGGACTCAGTGAGTCAGAGTGGGAGAGTATGGCCAAATATTTACTAATCCCCTGTCCCACCAACCTTTAGGCTTTCCCTACACTTCTGGGAAAGCATTGCAGATGGGGGGGGGCTCTCCTGGTTTTAAATCAAACCCACCAGCAAAACTATACCTTCCAAGAAGAAATGTTGTTTTGCCTCGTGGTCCAGGGACCTAATCATGGCCACATGGCTGCCAGTCATTGAAGACAACAGAGGCAGGGAAAGCTTTTTCTATATCCAAGAACAGATTCCCAATAAGAGAATCAGATGGGCTGATACATTGAGCTCATCCAGGAGCCTGCTTTTTAAAAAAAACTTCTCAAGGGACATTTTTATTTCTTAATGATATGAAATTGTAGGTCATTTGAATGTATTTGAATCTATCTCTCTCTTCATATATATATATATAAGAGGGGCCCCAAAAAACCCAGGATTGTTTTTTGGAGAGTAGGCCCCTTGTAGTATAGTCTTCCCCCACTAGGAAAGTGTTCTAGGAACCCATTGGCATCAGTGTATCAGATTTTTTTTAACGTGTTTGCCCATTTCATAATGGGTAATTTACAAGCACACCTGACCACACTGCATTGAGTGGTCAGCAGTTTTTGACCAAAAATGGCATGAACACCATGTTCCATTCTCCCTATTCACCCAATCTCACCCCAAGCGCCTTTTTTTGTTTGTTTGTTTCCCCAGATGGAAAAAGTCCTCAAAGGGAATGTTTTGCTTATGTGGAAGAGTGAAACAAAAACAGGCAAAAGCACAAAAATGCATCAAATTGACGAGTTCAAAAACTCTTTTGAGCAGTGCAAAAACGATGTTGATTGTTGTATTGCATCAAACGGGGAGTACTTTGAAGGTGACAGGTTTAAACATGTAAGAATAAATACACAATTTTTTATAAATAAATTTCGAGTTTTATGTGTCTCCTTTCATTCTTATATATATGTATATATACGTGGCGGAGTTCCCATTAATATTATTTTCCTTTTTTGTGGTAAAGTGTATGCATAGCAAAAAATTTATAATTTTAACAATTTTAAGGTATACAACTCAGTAACATTGACTACATTCACAATATTGCACAACCATCACCACTACCTAGTTCCAGACCTTTTTCATCAAATACCCACTAATCATTCACATCCTATTCTTTCCCCCACACTCCCCACCCCCAGCCTCTGGTGACCACTAATCTGCTTTTTTCTCTCTATAGATTTCTCTGTTCTGTATATTTCCTATGACTGGAACCACTACATTTTGTGCCTGGTTTCTTTTACTTAGCATGATGTTTTCACGGTTCATTCATATTGTAGTATGCGCCAGGATTTTATTCATTTTATTGCCAAATAATATTCCTTTGTATGGGATATTTCCTCTTAATTTACCTGTTGGTATACATTTGTGTCATTTCCCCCTTTGGTTATTATGAATAATGCTGCTATGAGCATTAATGTACAGTTTTTTGTTTGAATGCCTGTTTCCTATTTGGGCGGTATATACCTAGGAGTGGGATAACTGGATCATGTGATAATTCTACATTATTGTGAAACTTATAACTTATTGTGGAAACACTGAACAGCAGTTCAGTGTTCAGAAACACTACAGCAGCTGCACCATTTTACATTCCAACCAGCAATGCCTGAGGGCTTTGGTTTCTCCAGATGGTTGCCAACATTTACTATGTATCTTTTTTTCATGATGGTCATTCTAGTGGATGTAAGATGGTATCTCATTATGACTTTGATTTGCATTTTCCTGATGACTAATGATGTTGAGTTTCTTTTCATGTGCTGGTGGGCATATTTTGTGAGAGCAGAAGCCTAATTTTAGAGATGCTAAGTAGAAGTCTGAGGAACTTAGCCCAGCTCAACTTTCCCAGGACAGCGTCCAGGTAGACTGAGGCATCACGATACCTGGCACAGTGATGTTTCTGGTGGAGGACTTTCCCCCATGGAGCCCTCTCACTACCATTTTTCCTGTCTTCCATTCTCAGACCATGGGCGCATCTAGATATGCACAGCTGTATCAGTAGCAGTTAATGCCCGTTGCCCCTGCAGCTCATGGCTCAGTGAGTCCCCATTTACTTTCATATTCAGGGCAAACTTTGGTTTTGAAAGTGACATAAGGGCAAGCCCAAGGACTGATGGGATAGTTCCTGTGAGCAAGGAAAGGCAGCCTGAGTGGAGGCTCCGAAGAGTCAGGTTCTCAGGCTGCTCCTTGGCAGGTGGCTGGGAGCCTGTCTCAGTGGCAACTGGCTGCAGGGCCACAGCTTGAGCCCAGTGATCGCTGCAGATTCAGGCTGATGGCTACCCCTTCACTCCTGCATACCAAAGCCTGGTTCAGCAATTTAATCACTGGGCACCTAGGGGACTCAATCAGAGCATATACATTGTTGAGTACATACCCATGGGTTCTAGAAAACAACTATTGAGGATAATATGACAAAGAACAGGCTTTTGCCAGTGTCTGTACTGCTGACATTCATTCAAGACCCGGAAGCCTTGACCTGCTGAACCTCGTACGGACCTCAGAACCTCTTCCTTTAGGTGACACAGGTAAGAGTAAATTCTTATATCTCTCTCTAGGATCTGACTCCAGATTGGTCCTGAGGCTGGTGAATGGAGGGGACCGGTGTCAGGGCCGAGTGGAAGTCTGGTACTGAGGCTCCTGGGGTACCGTTTGTGACGACAACTGGGACACCAATGATACCAATGTGGTCTGCAGGCAGCTGGGCTTGGCTGGGCTATGTTGGCTCCAGGAAATGCCCAGTTTGGTCAGGGATCAGGATCAATTGTCTTGGATGACGTGCGCTGCTCAGGGAATGAGTCCTACCTGTGGAGCTGTCCCCACAATGGCTGGCTCTCCCATAACTGTGGCCACAGTGAGGATGCTGGTGTCATCTGCTCAGGTGGGCCTCCAAGACCTCGGGTGTCCATTTTAGGATATGGTTTTCTCCAAGAAAGGGCTTCTTTGCAGAGTCATCTCTCTTTGAGCTTCTCTGCAAGATGGGTGGTTCTCCTGATACCTCACTAGGGAAACACTGTCAGCAAATGTCTTTATTATCTTTGAATTTTATGGGTATGCCATAGCTTCTTCCTTACATAGGTCCCTACAGCAAACAGGGTTCAATCCACTTTCAGGTTGTAAGAATAAATTTCCCCAACATCTTTTTATGAGACTCACCCTCAAGGCTTCTATCTACCACTCAGCTCTCCTGGACGACTCTCAGCGGACATTTCTAAGTAATAAGGTGGGGACAGACACTCAGTGTTTCTCTTGCTCATCGTCCTGGGCACTGAGATTGACTCATGTTTCCTTCTTTTTCTTGCAGCTGCCCAAACAAATCCTACTACTCCAGGTGAGTCTGCCCCACCTCAGCCTAGCAATATTCCTCTCGGGAATTCTACCCTCTCCTGTTTCCAGAAGTAGGAGGAGTAGGACAGGCTCCTCTGAGAGGTGATTTTTCTCTGAGAACTCTAGAGTTTGTTAAGGTGACAAGCTGAGCTCCCACTACTATTTCATGCGTAGTTCAACCTTGGACTCCTGCCATTGCCCGCTGACAGCTCTTGTTCAGAGATGCTGGTGGTGGAAGGAGGCTTTGGTCCTCCTGTCATTTCAGGTAAAAATAATTGTCTAAAT
>NW_007148967.1:0-591 GCF_000164805.1 Carlito syrichta | reverse complement strand
GAGATCCAGCGGCAAGATGGCGACCTGGCAACCCGGTGTCTGAAGCCCTCTGCAAGGGAGATCTGCAGTGGGTCTCTGACTCTCGCCCCCGGGAGGCTGAGGACCCCAGCATTGCAGCCTGCTCCTCAAACAGAGCTCGGCCATCGCTATCACTGGAACATCGCAAGGACTGGACATTTTCACTGCATCGCCCTCTCCCGCTGCTGCCGCAGCCCCTCCCCCCACCAGCGCTCCCGCCGCCGTCGCCGCCGCCGCACCCGCCGCGGCCTCTGGCACGGGTAGCTCATCACAACCCGGCCGGAGGAGATCCACATCAAACCGCTTCAGGGAAGATCTGCTGGGATCGCTGCCACCGCTCCTGCGACGGAGACTGTCCTGCCCACCCGGCGCGGGCTCCTGTTGCCTGCTCGGAGGCAGGCAGCCATCTTGTTCCTGTCCGGCCCCACCCCCTCTGGGGCGAGCAGATGAGATAGCACCACCTGCTGGCGATTCAAGGTAACAACACTGAAACGGGAGAGACAAGCTTCATAAAGACATAGACTAAACTTCTGAACCGAGGTTATTCTGAACTGTCCTTCACAGCAGATCAGG
>NW_007148966.1:0-788 GCF_000164805.1 Carlito syrichta | reverse complement strand
TCGCCGCCGCCGCGCCCGCCGCGGCCTCTGGCCGGGTAGCTCATCACAACCCGGCCGGAGGAGATCCACATCAAACCGCTTCAGGGAAGATCTGCTGGGATCGCTGCCACCGCTCCTGCGACGGAGACTGTCCTGCCCACCCGGCGTGGGGCTCCTGTTGCCTGCTCGGAGACAGGCAGCCATCTTGTTCCTGTCCGGCCCCACCCCCTCTGGGGCGAGCAGATGAGATAGCACCACCTGCTGGCGATTCAAGGTAACAACACCGAAACGGGAGAGACAAGCTTCATAAAGACATAGACTAAACTTCTGAACCGAGGTTATTCTGAACTGTCCTTCACAGCAGATCAGGGGAACTGACCCTAACTGCAAACTAATTTACCAGCTTGAAAAAAAAAACAAAAACGAGAAATCAGACCTGAAAGGACATTGGACTTAAACGAAATGTCTCAGAGTGTGCTTCATTGATTCTATTAGTTTAATGACTTAATTCTATTCCTACTGTATTGTTCCCTTTTTTCTCTTTTCCCTTTCCTTTTCTTCTCTTTTATTCTGTCTGTGAACCAGGTCTTTGTATAGAGGAACAGCACACTAATAAGATGGTTGGATAGCTGGTATGCTAGCATCACTATATGTTTTATTTTTGTTTGTATGAGAGTTGGTTCGACTGTAGCGGTGGTCTATTGTTTTTATCTGTTTCAGTATAGGCCTCTCTCTCTATTTGTTGGCACACTCGTTTGTTTCCCCCTTTACTCCTCTATCTCTCCACTCCCTTTTCAACCCACTATCTG
>NW_007148965.1:0-774 GCF_000164805.1 Carlito syrichta | reverse complement strand
CTGTCCTTCACAGCAGATCAGGGGAACTGACCCTAACTGCAAACTAATTTACCAGCTTGAAAAAAAAAAAAAAAAAAAAAAAACGAGAAATCAGACCTGAAAGGACATTGGACTTAAACGAAATGTCTCAAAGTGTGCTTCATTGATTCTATTAGTTTAATGACTTAATTCTATTCCTACTGTATTGTTCCCTTTTTTCTCTTTTCCCTTTCCTTTTCTTCTCTTTTATTCTGTCTGTGAACCAGGTCTTTGTATACAGGAACAGCACACTAATAAGATGGTTGGATAGCTGGTATGCTAGCATCACTATATGTTTTATTTTTGTTTGTATGAGAGTTGGTTCGACTGTAGCGGTGGTCTATTGTTTTTATCTGTTTCAGTATAGGCCTCTCTCTCTATTTGTTGGCACACTCGTTTGTTTCCCCCTTTACTCCTCTATCTCTCCACTCCCCTTTTCAACCCACTATCTGCTCCATTCTTTCCCCTCTGCTAACCACATTTTATTTCAGGGAGTAAACCTACAGCCCCACTGCCCTGGAAAGATTCCAGGGCAGTGGGAAGTGGGTTCCACATTATCCACACGCCTGTCAGCGAATACCAGGACCTGCAGACAGATTTTGAATCACAGCTCTCCCCTTAAGTACATCTCAAAACTGCAAAAAGGACCACCTCCAACCTACAGTGCAACTTCAGAATTGAACAAAGTAAGAGGACGTACATAAAGAATAGGAGATTGAACAACAGAAGTAAAACCAATCCCTTTACCCCTGAATA
>NW_007148964.1:0-13142 GCF_000164805.1 Carlito syrichta | reverse complement strand
GTAATATCCCTCTCATTTTGCTAACCCTACCTGTAAACCGGCAGTCAGCAAAATTTTTCCCGTGAAGGGACAAATAGTACATATTTTACACTGTAGAGGCCACAGAGTCCCTGTTAGAAATGCAAAGCGTTGTCCTCATGGTGAAAAAGCAGCCACGGCAATGCATGCATGAATGAGAGTAACTGCATGTTTATTAAAATCTTATTTACAGAAACAGAATGCAAGATGGATGTGGCCCATGGGCCACAGTGTGCTGACACGTGATCTAAACTTGCCCCTCCATCTATGCCTTGCCTGTTCACTGACTCTTTGATTAAGGGCCCGGCCCAGTCACTAAAGGTGTGGGCAAAGAACGTCTGTTTGTCAGGTACAGTTGTGGTAGACACTGAGCGGTGGCTGTCACAAGGGTGTCTGCAGAAATATGTGAATCTTTGCCAGAAGCACGAGAATCATGCAAGTGGAATTTTACTTAAAAACAAACAACTGGTAACCTAAAATGTATAATAAAATGCACATCTAGAATAGCAGAAACAATCTTGAAAAATAACAAAGCTATGGTTTCCTGATTTCAAGCTTTAACTATAGTAATCAAGAAAGTACAATGTTGGCATAATCAGTACACACATAGAGCAAAGAAACAGAACCAAGAATCACTCCACACTTATACAGACAATTGATTTTAGAACTGAATGCAAAAACAATCCAGTGGAAAGTGGTATTTTTGACAAAGCTTACTGTAGCAACTAGATATGTCTATGTAAAATAAATAAAAAGGTAAATACAAAACTGATGTTTAGTTATAGAAACAAACAAGGAGGATGTCAAGGGAACCACAGTGTTAAGGTTGCAGTCATCCACCATAAGAGAAAAATTTTAAAAGGCTCAGAGAAAAATAAAAAACGTATACATAATTTCAGACATGTGACAACGCTAAAGTTTCTCTTCTGTGTCTTTTTCTTAGAAGCTCCTGAACAGCCGTACTCCATTCTAAAACGATAAACAAAAAAGAAATGAATCACGTGGTCCAGAAGGAAACAGAGCCATTCTAGCTGGGATATACAACCTTCACAGTGACAACTGTGTAGTTGACCCAGTTCTCCCCTGAGACAGAGAAGGGAGCACCCCAGGCTGGGTGTTTCTAAGATAGACTACATGAGGTTTATGACTGTTCTGTGTGGAGAACTCAAGCAGAATGAGTGAAGAGACAAACAAAATGAATCACACAGATTATATGCACAATTCTATCCAGGAGAAAAAAAGGTCATATAGAAGAAGAAGAAGAAAAAGGGCATAGTGAACTATTTTGCTCAGCTAAGGTCAGATTAATGTCAATAGCAAACATTCACTTCATCAGAAATGCTACTTCTCTGTTTTAAGAGGAAAGGGCAACTGCAAGTGTGTGCTTCGGTTGTAGGGGTGTACATCAAAGTGCTGAATCCTTCTTTAGTAAGTACATTTTACTTACAAAGTGCTCACAGAATATATCGCTTTGGGGAAGTGTTAATATGCTCAAATAAAATGCATATGTAAATATATAGAGACATATATATGTATATGTATTAATGCTATTGCTAAATATAGATGCAAATGTCACAGAAATCAGTTAATAGATTTAAAACACTCCTTTGGTCAGTAGTACTTAGTGTTGGTCCACAGTCATAATTTTTAAAAAGTTAAAAATCATAATACTATTTGAATTTTTTCTTATACAGGTACATTATTTTGTTTAGGTAAAAATACTCTCCTGATGTAATCCTCCTTTCTCATTGATGTCTGTTATCATCAATTAAACTTTACCTGACAGTTGGGAATGGAACTACATTTTGAGAATATCCTTCAGCTTTGATGATATTTAAAGCTGATATTTAACCTGTGGAGAATTAACTTTTTTTCATGCTTTTTTTTGTTACTAAACAACAAATGGGCAGTCACGCTGTCATCCCAACACTTTTGAATGATTGCTTGAGCCCAGGTGCTCAAGATCAGGTTAGATAACATAGCGAGTCCCCTTCTAAATAAAAAAAAGTAACAATGTTCTGGGCATAGTGGTGCATACCTATAAGCTGAGCTACATGGGAGGCTGAGTTGGAAGGATGGCCTGAGCACAGAAAGTTGAGGCTGTGGTGAGTCATATCATGCCACTGTACTCCAACCTGGGCAACTGAGACCCTGACTCAAAACAAAGCAAAAAGGCAAAAATCATTTTAGATTACTTTTTGACTATCATCTTTATTGAAAGCATAGTTTTCTTTTGATCAAGAGTGTGCTTGTCACCCTAGAATCACAGCACTTGGGGGAAAATATTCAGTCTTCTATATTTCCTTCTGTAAGCCTAGCCCCTTAGATTCGCATGGAAGACTTTCAAGAACATCCGGCAATGAGAAATTATGTCCACGAAATGAGAAACAAATGAGGTGAGCCCTCTAGTGTCCCTCTTTTATTGTTTTTCCCGGCCACACCACAGAAAGAGGGAAACTGAGTAAATGATGGCAACCCGAGTGAAGGAAACGGAGATGAACATCAGACCAAGACAGTTAGACTTCGATGCAGGAGATTGCTAGAGGAGAGACAGCAGAGCAGAGAAACTCCAGTGGACTCATAGAAACCCCTTGCAGATTCTAAGCAACACACGCAAGGGATAAAAACCAGCCGGGGCGGGGAAACCGGTCTCCAAAACATGGAAGGCCACAGTGCCCAGAATCGGAAGACTCGCAGCCTTCACCAACCCAGCTGGAGTGATCAACTCTAGGATTAGCATGCTTGCAAAAGACTCATGGTAACAAGCAAAAGGTAGAAGAGGAAAGATCAAAACACAAGAATTTTACAGAAATATGAAAGCGTCAGTGACCTAAAACGAAACATTTGCAGTCCTGTTTCCAATAAAAGATTAACAGATATACAAGAAAAAAAGCAAATACATAACCAATATTTAAAAATTAATACATAGCCTAGCTCGGTGGCTCAGTCTGTAATCCCAGTGCTTTGCGAGGCCGAGGTGAGTGGATTGCCTGAGTCCGAGGGTTCAAGACCCACATGAGCAAATTGGCAAGACTTCATCTCTACAATAAATAAAAAATTGACCGGTCGTGATAGCGCACACCTATAGTTCCAGCTACTTGGAAGGTTGAGGTGGTAGGATCACCGGAGCCCAGTAGGTCGAGGCTGCGGTGGCTGGGAGCGTGCCACTGCACTCCCGTCTGTGCGACAGAGTGAGACTCCAACTCAAAAAAATGAATACATAAAAATAAAAATTAATAAATAAAGCTAATAAGTGAGCTTAGGAAGAGTAAACCATCGGCATATATCAACCAGCACTATTTACATGTTCCACTAACAGCGAGTAGAAACTCAAATAGAAATATAAAAATGGAAGTCATTGAGGGTGAAAGCTGATAAAAAGTTCCAGAGACACACTAAAGGCCTAAATAAATAGAGAGAAATGCATGCTGAGGAGAAAAGGTCGTCTTTCGACCGATGGTGCAGGAACACGCTGAACGCAGATCAGCACACTTCCGGAAAACGCACAGGCGTTTTCTGGGAAAGGTCGGGAAATGCAGAGTTTTCTACGGGGACAACACAGACCAGCTCTCGTCTCGGAGACATGACGGGAGACAAGGAGCCAGGGCCAGAAGGAGGATCTACCAAGACCACGAGGGGACCCGGAGCGGTAGAGGAGAGGGGGAGGTTCACGCGTGCACACAAGGGCTCAGAGGAAGCACGTTTCACACGGTGCGTGGGTGCCGTTCGTCGCGCATAATGACACTCTCGGGGACTTCTGACAGAAGGAGTCGGACCTCCGGTTTTCACCCCAGCGTACAGCACGCTGACCGTCATTACTCCCGTCTGTGCCAGAGGAGAAACTCGCACAGGCCGAAGATCAGCCACTCTTTCTAGGCCCGTGAGGGAATTGAGGTCCCTGGGCAAACCACCGCGACCCACCCTGAAGGATCCACAGCTGGACGCAGAACTGCCACTTCCCGAAGCCCGAGACCCAAATCCCGGACCGTGGTCTACAAACGGCCGGCGGCTCCGTGGGAAGACTCGGAGAGCCCGGGATTCCCGAAGGGCCTGTCTCAGAAGGGCTCCCACACTCTGGCCGACCTGGAGAGGACCCACCAGGCTCTCATGGCCAGCACTGGACTGGAGAGCCGTACCTACCCTGGCGCTTCGGGGTCGGGGAAGAAGAGGAATACGTCACCCGGACACACACCAGAAAATCATTTTCCTCTTAGCAGGGTCGCCTGAAGAAGAAAGAATTCACCAGAACCTGATGGGCCTGGGGAAAGTGACATACACAGCTAGAGCCCGTTGCTAACCTTATTGACACAGAAATCACTAGGCCAACCACGATGGCCAATGCCTGTCATCCCAACAATTTGGGAGACTGAGGTGAGAGGATTGCTGGAATTTAGGGCTCGAAACCAGCCTGGACCACTTGGCAAGACCTCATCCCTCCAGTACATGAAAAAATAATCCAGACAAGGGAGTGCACATTTGTAGTTTATTCTACTTGTAAGGATGAGGTGGGAGGATCACCTGAGTCTAACAGGTCAAGTGTCGGTAGCCGTGGATGTGTGCTACACTTCAGCCAGGGCAATGGGTGAGACTCTGACAAACAAAAAAATAATAAAATGAAAGTAAAGAAATAAAGAACAAGAAATTTCTAGTAGACACATAGACAATGGAGGAAGCAAAAGCAAGACACAATAAGGTTTGACCTGTGAGTTTTACAGCTAAAACAGACACTAAACACCGACTAGCTCTTATTGCGATGGCATAAGGATCACCCTCTTAAAGGGTCTTTACCCCACAAACATGGAAATCATTTAAAAAATTTTTGAGTGCTTTCAAGGGACATTCTAGGCACATTCTCTCTAGACTTCAGAAGTTAATAGACAACTTGAAAAGCAAAAAGGGAATATTCTCTTAAAACAATAGCCAGGAGAGTAAGTCATAAGAAATTTGGTTCACTCTAAAAACTAAAGACAGCATCTTAATATATGTCCCTGAGTTGTTCCAGAAACCTGCTCCCTGCTCACTCCATGGATCCATGGGTATGAAATCCTCAGATAAGTGGAACTGAGGACTGAAATCTACCAATGTTCTTTTTTAATTTCTTCATGATAGGCATGAAGCAATTGCCATCTCACATTCTTTTCTGCTAGTCACACATTTTTAGACAAAACTTCATTTCCTTGACCCATCAGAAAATCTTTAAATCCATCTACGACGTATACGACCTCTGATTCATAATGTCCCAAAGTTTTAGGTCAGAACAAAGTACAACCACCATGCATGGGTTTATGACTTTGCCTGTAGTCTCTGCCTCCTCACTTTTAAAAATTATTTATGTAAGCCATTGAGCACTTTAGGTCATAAGCATGAGCTGCCCTATTCTTCAGCTTTGGATCATAACATAAAAAAAATCCACCTTCTCTTGCTGTTATCTCAGAGAAAGTACGTGGCTTTGCTTCACCAAGTGAGCGAACACCAGTTTAGTTCCATCACGTGATCTACTTGACAATAATGCCTCACACTCAAGTCCTGTTTACTCAGTGCCTTTTATCCAATGCATTACATTTGGTTTTCAACCAAAAATTGCAAGTATTTTACTCTGCTCAGACTGCCACTACAAAATACTATATAGTGAGGGGCTTAAACATATTATCATATACATAATCAACACAAGCAACATCATGTAGCCTATATACCTGCTGGTGCTTGTGTGTGTCTATGAGATAAACTTTAAGCTATGAAATATTCCACATCATTTCTGCCTTGATGCAAACTATATGACAGATTGTGATCATTCAAAATACTTTCTAATGCAGAATAGTATCTGATTTACTAAATATGTAAAACTTTCATTATTATTAATGAGCGTTGAAAAAAATAAATCAATAAGAATGTGCT
This sequence comes from Carlito syrichta, assembly GCF_000164805.1. Classification (NCBI taxonomy): domain Eukaryota; kingdom Metazoa; phylum Chordata; class Mammalia; order Primates; family Tarsiidae; genus Carlito; species Carlito syrichta. The sequence goes on along the minus strand of NW_007148964.1, from coordinate 7,229 downwards.
TTGCAGATAGTCTGCTGTAGGTAGAGAGGGTGAGTGACTCAAAGGGAGCAGGCAGGGTGTAGGGCTTTCAACTGAAGCAGGCCAGGACCAGGCAGGGATCTGGCCACTGCTGGAGATGGACATTAACTCAGCAGAGCCAGGACCAGACTGGAAGAAAGGCAACTTGACTGACTAAGCCATTTTACTGGTGTCTGAGTATGTGCAGAGACAGTATCACTCAATGTGGGTGAGAGACAAATCCCTGGAAGCTGCACATTGTGTATAAACAAGGACAGACCATCTTTCGCTTGGTTTCCTGGTTCTGTGGACTCAGCAGCTAGTGACTAAAGTTACTAAAGGAGGAATGCCTGCCCAAGAAATCACCATCTTTTCTTCCTGGAAGAAATGCTTTCTTTAACAGGTGAGAAAGTTATCTCAAATAATGATATTGGGACATATTTTTTTAATTATTTAGAAGGAATCATTGGCTCCATACCATAAGGCAATGCGGAGAAAAAGAGGATGAGCCGAGTGGCTGGGTCAAGAAAAAGAAATGCATTCAAGGGGAGACAAGAGGAGATTGATTTAAAAGAGAACCTAGCACCCCTTTGTCTTTGTGGGTCCCTTTTGTGGGATCTGGCGGTCACGGAGCACGCAGAGTCTAGAGAAAGCGAAGGTTGGTGGTCACGTGGCCTCGAAGAAGCGGCTCGGGGAGGCTGGTGATAGGGCCTCCAGATGCCCGTCTCCAGAAAGCAGGTGTCGGCCCTCAGACGGTCAGTCGCCAGATGCCGTGAAGCACCCAAGCTGAGGATGCCACCTTGAGAAAGCAGACGGAGGCAGCCAAAGCAGCCAGTGACGGGGTGCTGTGAAGGGAGAGCGGTCAGCCTCACAGGACATGGAGAGCTCACATCCCGTCTGCGAGGTTCACGTGTGAATTATTTTAACAGGGCCCCCCCACCCCCACCCCTTCCCCCGTGTAAGCCGGTCACTCACCTTAGGGGACACCCGGAGGTTGTCTCCATCGGCCGCCTGGCGACGTCCCGTTGTTTCACATCCAGCCTCAGGTGGGATCTCCTGCATCCGGTGCCATCCCAGGGGCCCACAAAGCTGTGCTCTGCCGGGCAGCCCTGAGCTGCCAGCCGGACCTCAAGTCTGGGCCTCACCCACTCACTCTCAGTAGATTTGGGAATAGGGCTGGTGAGGAGACATGCCCTCACAGGCACACATCGTGCACGCGCGCGCGCACACACACACACACACACACACACACACACACTCCAGGACAACGAATGTTGTATTGTGACATAAATGCTGTATCTTGGAAATTATTTTAACTTATCAATTTGAAATGATAACTTTTTCAATATTCAATAATTAACCCGCAGGTTTGATGTGCAACCTTCTTTTTTTTGTTGTTTTTTACACAATACCGAAAATTCCAGACCACCCAATTCTTAGTAAGATTTGGGAATCACGATGGCTGTGAAGAAGAGTATACAATACTCGGAACAAAACAAACAAACAAAAAAACCCACCTCATACCAGAAACACAGGGACAATCGCAGCAGGCCCGAAGGGATTCTGTGGGCTCTTTGGGAATGCAATGAAGATATCATACTCACCTGCCCTATGATTTTAGGACACTTCTCATTTCCATGATGTTGTTTATTAGGATCAGAATAAAATAACTCTTCTTTTGGGAGGATACTGAATTACTTTAAGATGAAAGCATAACTTACATGAACTAAACTATACAGTTCTCAAACTCACAGCTAAAAAATTTTTCACGGCTTCAGGGGGGTACACATCATTTTTGCTGACAGGGATGCATTGTGTTAGGGCAAAAAAGCCCGGTCTTTACGTGGACTCTCCAGCACACCTGTGTGCGCTTTGCCCGGTAGGTGATTTTTCATTCCTATGCACCCCCCCAGCTGTTGAGTCTTCCACGTCCACTACGCCCTTCTATGCACCTTTGCGATGTCTCAGTGTAACTCCCACTTATCGGCCGGGTGTGGTGGCTCAGGCTTGTCATCCCAGCACTTTGGGAGGCCGAGGCAAGAGGATCGCCCGAGTCCAGGGGCTCAAGACCAGCCTGGGCAACTCAGCAAGACCCCATCTCTACAATCCATCGAAACATGAGCCAGGCGTGGCAGCACGCACCTACAGCTCCAGAGACTCGGAAGGCCTAGGCAGAAGGATCGCCTGAGGCCAGAGGTCAAGGCTGTGGTGTCTGTGAGACTGTCACCGCACTCCCGCCCGGGTGACAAAGTGAGACTCCAACTCCAAAAATAAAAATCCCACTTATCAGTCACAACACGGGGCCTTTGGTTTTCTGTTCCTGAAACACGAGATCTGGACAAATGCCTGGAACCTGCATCTCTGGCAAGAGAGTCGAGTGCCGTCTTCAGAGAATCCCGTCCATCCTGCCCTTTCCGGGCGACACACTTCCCCCAACCGACCCCAGAAGAACCAGGGCAGCTCACGTGCCTCAGGCTGTGGAGAGTGAGTCACTCATATGTCACCAGAAAGCAGGACAAGGCCCTTTGGAAGACTTCTCCAGGAAGCTCGCTGATGAATATGAAAGCCTTGAAACACTGGGGGTGAAAACTTGGTTCCCTTGGTCGAATAAGACTCCGGTGCATCTTCGGTTCTACCTTTGACTAGGCACAAGGATGGCCTTTTCCACCCAATCGTATCTGCCGTTCCCCTCACCCAGTCTGCTGATTAAATACCTACTCTGCCCCAGAACGTAACACGACAGCTGCCACTGAAGAGAAGTTATACCCGGGCTCTCTGCTTCAGAATGACTTCTTCAGCTCCCAGAGATATGCCACCATCTCATGGACACCCCATTCTGGTCCTGAAAACAACACCACCAAGGGGCATCCACCTGCTTGTCATTCCTACTCGGTCCTATTCCAACAGAAGCTGCAGTGACACTGGGCCCCGCCCAGTGCAGAAGGCATCACTTACCTGCTTCTCTATCATAACGTTCCTTCGGAGTAGGAGTCTCACTCTGTCGCCCAGGCTGGAGTGCGGTGGCTCAGGCGATCCTTCCGCCTCAGCTTTCCAAGCCGATGGAACCACAGGCGCGCACCACCCCCAGCTCATCTTTTAGATTTATTGAGAGATGGGGTCTCCTTCTGTTTCCTAGGCCGCTTGGAACCCCATGGGTTCAGGCCATCCTCAGCCTCCTCCCAAAGAGCTGGGATGACAGGCACGAGTCACCGAACCCGGCAGGCTGGATCAGAATCGACAGCCACTTTCTTCACCTTCACTCACTTCTCGGTGGAACCGTTTCTCGTTCGCTGGTATCTGTTATTGGGGTTTTGACTGCCAACGGCGATATCCATTTACCAGTTTCCATCAGTAGGAGTGAAGTCACCCTTCACCGTTCCAGAGACCGAAAGTGGGGAAAGTCAGAAAACATCGATGGTCATTGCAAAATGGGTGACATCGTGCTATTTTCCAACTTTTTCTAAGAAAGGAACTGGGAAGTCAATGCCGATGACGACTTCTGTTTCTTGATAACGTGTGCACATGATATTTATTAAGGCACATCATAAAAATATTTTACAAACAGACAGGCATGGTGGCTTATACCCCTAATCCCCACACTCTGAGAGACAGAGGGGGAACTAGCGCAGGAACCCAGGGGTGCAAGATCAGCCCGGCAACCTGGCGAGACCTCACCTCCACAATCCATCTTTTACAAGTTCATTCCAAGTACTCCCAGCTACTTGGAAGGCTTTTAGCCTTACAGAAGGATCACCTGAGCCTAACAGGCCGGGGCTGTTGTAGCCATGATTGTGCCACTATGCTCCTGTGTGGATAACAGAGTGAGACTCTGACACACACAAAATGTGTGTGTGTGTGTGTGTGTGTGTTGGAATCTCTCTCTGTTGCCCAGACTGGAGTGCATGGGCACGCTCCCGGCCACCCAAGCATCGACCTGCTGGGCTCCGGTGATCCTTCCGCCTCAGCCTTCCAAGTAGCTGGAACTACAGGCGCGTGCTACCACACCCGACTCATTTTTAATTTTATTGTAGAGATGAGGTCTTGCCGAGTTGCCCAGGCGGGTCTCGAACCCACGGGCTCAGGCCATCCACTCACCTCAGCCTCCCAAGGCGTGGGATGACAGGCCGAGCCACCGAGCCCGGCTCAAATTTTTTGTTTTTTTTAAACAAATAATTTAAAGACTGCTTTTGCCTGTATAAAATTTTATTTTATGAAAAAGACCATATCATTCGTATTTTACTTTATTTTATTTTATTTTATTTTGGGAGACAGAGTCACCCTTCATCATGCAGGCGGGAGCGAAGGATCAGAGCTCACCACAGCCTCCACCTCCTAATGGCAGATAATCCCTCTGCCTCAGTCCCTCAAGCAGCTGGGACCACAGCATGTGCCACCATAACTACCTGATTTTTTGTAGTTATAGAGGTCTGTCTATGTCATCCGGGCTGGTCTCCTGAGCTTGAGTCATCATCCCGCCTCAGCCTCCTAAAGTGTTGGAATGACAGGCATCATCCTGCCACGCCTGGCCTTTATTTCCACAAATTTAGGAGATGTCACTAGTTTTCGTTCCGGGCTTCAATGGCACCCACCATCTTCACATGTGCCCATGGTACCCAACAGGTACTTTTTCATCCCTATACTTCCTCTGGCCTCCCCTTCTGAGTCTCCAGTGTCCATTATAACATCTTCCGTGTCTTTGAGACGCTTTGTTTATTTTTGGGAACCTAGTTTATCCTCTTGAGATGATTCTTAATTTAGTCCCCATGTCTCAGTGAGAACATGCGATGTTTGTTTTTTTGTTCCTGAGTCAGTACACGTGGGATGATGGGCTCCTAGTTCATCCAGGTTGTTGCCAATGACATTGCTTTATTGTTTTTGATAGCTGAATAGTATTCCACAGCATATATATAGATCACATTTTTTTAAAATTATCCATGGATCGGCTCTGAAACAATTAGGTTGATTCTACATCTGCGCCATTGTGAAATGCACAGCCATTAACATAGGAGTGCAGGTGTCAAAAAGAACGCTTTCTGAAATAGAGTCAATATCATCAAAATTCAGGAAATGTCTGACTTTTCACAATAAGGAATTCATTCTAAGAGAGTGGTTTTCCTTTCTGAAATTCTCTTTGATGATAAAATATTTGGTGATTGGGGCTCTTTTTGGCTTCCATGTAAATTTCAGAATCGTTTTTTCTAATTCTGTAAAAGATGGCACTGGTGGGTCGACAGCAATTGCATTGAATCTGCAGATGGCTTGGGGCGGTAAAGACATTTCGGTCATGTTGGTTCTTCCAGTCCACGAGCATGCGATGCTTTTTATTTGTTTGTATCATCTTTCATTTCATTTCATTTCTTTTCTTTTCTCTTTTTTTTTTTCCTGAGTTGAAGTCTCACTCTGTCGCCCAGACTGGAGGGCAGTGGCCACAGCTGGCCGCCGCAGCCTCGACCTGCCGGGCCGACGATCCTTCCGCCTCAACCTTACGAGTAGCCGGAATTACAGGCGCGCGCGTTACCACGCCCGGCCGATTTTTTGGATCGATCGTAGAGATGAGGTCTCGTCGCCCAGGCAGGTCTCGAACCCGCGGGCTCAGGCCATCCACTCCCCTCAGCCTCCCAAAGGCACGGGGTTACAGGCTGAGCCACCGAGCCCCGCTAAAAGCCCACTTTTAAGGGCTGTGAGTTTTCTTTTCCATCTTATCCTCCAGAATCCACATATGAATCACTTTTGTCAGGAAGCCCTTCTCGATCACTGCGGCCCATACCAAGTGCTACTAATTGCTTTACCATCACCAATGCAACTACCCTCCCCCCTCCCCGCGCCTCGCCTCCCTGATTTAGGACACAAATGCTGTTCTACAGCATTTTCTAATGTGTTATCTAGTCGAATGTTTGTTTCTTTGACAAGATGACAAACTCAGAGTAAGAGCAGCATTTTCTGTGCCTGCCCCATGACCCTCACCCTCAAGACCTTGCCAAAGACCAGACACAGAAAGCTTTCATCCTTTTATTTATTTATTTATCTATTTATTTATTCATTCATTCATTCATTCATTCATTTAATTTGTGTTTGCGTGCGTGCGTGTGTGTGAGTTGGAGTCTCACTCTGTTGCCCAGACTGGAGTGCCACCGCAACCTCGACTTGCTGGGCTCCAGCGATCCCTCCTCCTCAGCCTTCCAGCAGCTGGAACTACAGGCGCGCGCTACCACACCCAGCTAAATTTTGGATTGACTGTAGAGACGAGGTCTCACCAGGTTGACCAGGCGGGTCTAGAACCCACGGACTCAGGCAATCCACTCACCTCAGCCTCCCAAGGCACAGGATTACAGGCTGAGCCACCAAGCCCGGCCATTTCATCCTTTTCAAATGTAAGTGCTCAAAGCAGAAGGAACCGACTCAAGCTTAAGAAGTAGCCGTGAGGACAGGGTGGTAGGAAATGACAGAAAACCTGAATAAAAACGGAACCAAAGCCGCAGCTCAGTTTCTTGCCTTGAAGTGACAACAGCCAGAGAGGGAGTCGGGTGTGGACGGAGGAGCCGGGCGCTCAGAACAGACACGGGCACTAGTGAAGGGGGGTGATCTGAGCATTGGGGCGTCCTGGAACACAGGGCCAGAGGAACCAACTGGCTCTTGGCCCATGGTGGGGGGCAAGGTCCTCACTGGTAGCCTTTTAAGCTCTTGTGGCCAGAAGGCCTGGCTGTGGGTGGTGTCGAGAATGAACAACTGGGATGGAAACAGAAGGAAGGGCCCCGAGCCCCAGGCACAGGACTCCACAGCCCTCTAGAACCCTAGACCGAGCAAAGGACTGCCTAGTGCCCGCTGACAGCCTACAACTCACTTTCAGGCCTGTGGCACCGAGGCACGGAGTCGGGAGGAGGACCGCAGAGAGGAAGACGAAGTCATCCTTGGAGACCGTGTGATCTCTCGGGAGACAGCACGTAGGAAACGGGACAGGTCAGGAAGTAGTGGCTAATGTCCATGAGTGCTGAGGACCAAGTGCTGCTGCCGGAGGCTGTGTGAAGGCGTCACGGATCCCCGGGGCTAGTTGCTGCGATGGGAGGATCACAGACTCTCAGAATGTCAGAAACAGAGGGGACTTTACAGATGAGCCAAGTCATCTCTTCACCTATTTTTCATGGGGGAAATCAGAGAGAATCAGTGATTTGCCAGGTTATTTAAGTTAACATCTGTGAATCACCTGGTCTGGTACCTGGCAATGGAGCACACTC
>NW_007148963.1:0-11756 GCF_000164805.1 Carlito syrichta | reverse complement strand
GTAATATCCCTCTCATTTTGCTAACCCTACCTGTAAACCGGCAGTCAGCAAAATTTTTCCCGTGAAGGGACAAATAGTACATATTTTACACTGTAGAGGCCACAGAGTCCCTGTTAGAAATGCAAAGCGTTGTCCTCATGGTGAAAAAGCAGCCACGGCAATGCATGCATGAATGAGAGTAACTGCATGTTTATTAAAATCTTATTTACAGAAACAGAATGCAAGATGGATGTGGCCCATGGGCCACAGTGTGCTGACACGTGATCTAAACTTGCCCCTCCATCTATGCCTTGCCTGTTCACTGACTCTTTGATTAAGGGCCCGGCCCAGTCACTAAAGGTGTGGGCAAAGAACGTCTGTTTGTCAGGTACAGTTGTGGTAGACACTGAGCGGTGGCTGTCACAAGGGTGTCTGCAGAAATATGTGAATCTTTGCCAGAAGCACGAGAATCATGCAAGTGGAATTTTACTTAAAAACAAACAACTGGTAACCTAAAATGTATAATAAAATGCACATCTAGAATAGCAGAAACAATCTTGAAAAATAACAAAGCTATGGTTTCCTGATTTCAAGCTTTAACTATAGTAATCAAGAAAGTACAATGTTGGCATAATCAGTACACACATAGAGCAAAGAAACAGAACCAAGAATCACTCCACACTTATACAGACAATTGATTTTAGAACTGAATGCAAAAACAATCCAGTGGAAAGTGGTATTTTTGACAAAGCTTACTGTAGCAACTAGATATGTCTATGTAAAATAAATAAAAAGGTAAATACAAAACTGATGTTTAGTTATAGAAACAAACAAGGAGGATGTCAAGGGAACCACAGTGTTAAGGTTGCAGTCATCCACCATAAGAGAAAAATTTTAAAAGGCTCAGAGAAAAATAAAAAACGTATACATAATTTCAGACATGTGACAACGCTAAAGTTTCTCTTCTGTGTCTTTTTCTTAGAAGCTCCTGAACAGCCGTACTCCATTCTAAAACGATAAACAAAAAAGAAATGAATCACGTGGTCCAGAAGGAAACAGAGCCATTCTAGCTGGGATATACAACCTTCACAGTGACAACTGTGTAGTTGACCCAGTTCTCCCCTGAGACAGAGAAGGGAGCACCCCAGGCTGGGTGTTTCTAAGATAGACTACATGAGGTTTATGACTGTTCTGTGTGGAGAACTCAAGCAGAATGAGTGAAGAGACAAACAAAATGAATCACACAGATTATATGCACAATTCTATCCAGGAGAAAAAAAGGTCATATAGAAGAAGAAGAAGAAAAAGGGCATAGTGAACTATTTTGCTCAGCTAAGGTCAGATTAATGTCAATAGCAAACATTCACTTCATCAGAAATGCTACTTCTCTGTTTTAAGAGGAAAGGGCAACTGCAAGTGTGTGCTTCGGTTGTAGGGGTGTACATCAAAGTGCTGAATCCTTCTTTAGTAAGTACATTTTACTTACAAAGTGCTCACAGAATATATCGCTTTGGGGAAGTGTTAATATGCTCAAATAAAATGCATATGTAAATATATAGAGACATATATATGTATATGTATTAATGCTATTGCTAAATATAGATGCAAATGTCACAGAAATCAGTTAATAGATTTAAAACACTCCTTTGGTCAGTAGTACTTAGTGTTGGTCCACAGTCATAATTTTTAAAAAGTTAAAAATCATAATACTATTTGAATTTTTTCTTATACAGGTACATTATTTTGTTTAGGTAAAAATACTCTCCTGATGTAATCCTCCTTTCTCATTGATGTCTGTTATCATCAATTAAACTTTACCTGACAGTTGGGAATGGAACTACATTTTGAGAATATCCTTCAGCTTTGATGATATTTAAAGCTGATATTTAACCTGTGGAGAATTAACTTTTTTTCATGCTTTTTTTTGTTACTAAACAACAAATGGGCAGTCACGCTGTCATCCCAACACTTTTGAATGATTGCTTGAGCCCAGGTGCTCAAGATCAGGTTAGATAACATAGCGAGTCCCCTTCTAAATAAAAAAAAGTAACAATGTTCTGGGCATAGTGGTGCATACCTATAAGCTGAGCTACATGGGAGGCTGAGTTGGAAGGATGGCCTGAGCACAGAAAGTTGAGGCTGTGGTGAGTCATATCATGCCACTGTACTCCAACCTGGGCAACTGAGACCCTGACTCAAAACAAAGCAAAAAGGCAAAAATCATTTTAGATTACTTTTTGACTATCATCTTTATTGAAAGCATAGTTTTCTTTTGATCAAGAGTGTGCTTGTCACCCTAGAATCACAGCACTTGGGGGAAAATATTCAGTCTTCTATATTTCCTTCTGTAAGCCTAGCCCCTTAGATTCGCATGGAAGACTTTCAAGAACATCCGGCAATGAGAAATTATGTCCACGAAATGAGAAACAAATGAGGTGAGCCCTCTAGTGTCCCTCTTTTATTGTTTTTCCCGGCCACACCACAGAAAGAGGGAAACTGAGTAAATGATGGCAACCCGAGTGAAGGAAACGGAGATGAACATCAGACCAAGACAGTTAGACTTCGATGCAGGAGATTGCTAGAGGAGAGACAGCAGAGCAGAGAAACTCCAGTGGACTCATAGAAACCCCTTGCAGATTCTAAGCAACACACGCAAGGGATAAAAACCAGCCGGGGCGGGGAAACCGGTCTCCAAAACATGGAAGGCCACAGTGCCCAGAATCGGAAGACTCGCAGCCTTCACCAACCCAGCTGGAGTGATCAACTCTAGGATTAGCATGCTTGCAAAAGACTCATGGTAACAAGCAAAAGGTAGAAGAGGAAAGATCAAAACACAAGAATTTTACAGAAATATGAAAGCGTCAGTGACCTAAAACGAAACATTTGCAGTCCTGTTTCCAATAAAAGATTAACAGATATACAAGAAAAAAAGCAAATACATAACCAATATTTAAAAATTAATACATAGCCTAGCTCGGTGGCTCAGTCTGTAATCCCAGTGCTTTGCGAGGCCGAGGTGAGTGGATTGCCTGAGTCCGAGGGTTCAAGACCCACATGAGCAAATTGGCAAGACTTCATCTCTACAATAAATAAAAAATTGACCGGTCGTGATAGCGCACACCTATAGTTCCAGCTACTTGGAAGGTTGAGGTGGTAGGATCACCGGAGCCCAGTAGGTCGAGGCTGCGGTGGCTGGGAGCGTGCCACTGCACTCCCGTCTGTGCGACAGAGTGAGACTCCAACTCAAAAAAATGAATACATAAAAATAAAAATTAATAAATAAAGCTAATAAGTGAGCTTAGGAAGAGTAAACCATCGGCATATATCAACCAGCACTATTTACATGTTCCACTAACAGCGAGTAGAAACTCAAATAGAAATATAAAAATGGAAGTCATTGAGGGTGAAAGCTGATAAAAAGTTCCAGAGACACACTAAAGGCCTAAATAAATAGAGAGAAATGCATGCTGAGGAGAAAAGGTCGTCTTTCGACCGATGGTGCAGGAACACGCTGAACGCAGATCAGCACACTTCCGGAAAACGCACAGGCGTTTTCTGGGAAAGGTCGGGAAATGCAGAGTTTTCTACGGGGACAACACAGACCAGCTCTCGTCTCGGAGACATGACGGGAGACAAGGAGCCAGGGCCAGAAGGAGGATCTACCAAGACCACGAGGGGACCCGGAGCGGTAGAGGAGAGGGGGAGGTTCACGCGTGCACACAAGGGCTCAGAGGAAGCACGTTTCACACGGTGCGTGGGTGCCGTTCGTCGCGCATAATGACACTCTCGGGGACTTCTGACAGAAGGAGTCGGACCTCCGGTTTTCACCCCAGCGTACAGCACGCTGACAGTCATTACTCCCGTCTGTGCCAGAGGAGAAACTCGCACAGGCCGAAGATCAGCCACTCTTTCTAGGCCCGTGAGGGAATTGAGGTCCCTGGGCAAACCACCGCGACCCACCCTGAAGGATCCACAGCTGGACGCAGAACTGCCACTTCCCGAAGCCCGAGACCCAAATCCCGGACCGTGGTCTACAAACGGCCGGCGGCTCCGTGGGAAGACTCGGAGAGCCCGGGATTCCCGAAGGGCCTGTCTCAGAAGGGCTCCCACACTCTGGCCGACCTGGAGAGGACCCACCAGGCTCTCATGGCCAGCACTGGACTGGAGAGCCGTACCTACCCTGGCGCTTCGGGGTCGGGGAAGAAGAGGAATACGTCACCCGGACACACACCAGAAAATCATTTTCCTCTTAGCAGGGTCGCCTGAAGAAGAAAGAATTCACCAGAACCTGATGGGCCTGGGGAAAGTGACATACACAGCTAGAGCCCGTTGCTAACCTTATTGACACAGAAATCACTAGGCCAACCACGATGGCCAATGCCTGTCATCCCAACAATTTGGGAGACTGAGGTGAGAGGATTGCTGGAATTTAGGGCTCGAAACCAGCCTGGACCACTTGGCAAGACCTCATCCCTCCAGTACATGAAAAAATAATCCAGACAAGGGAGTGCACATTTGTAGTTTATTCTACTTGTAAGGATGAGGTGGGAGGATCACCTGAGTCTAACAGGTCAAGTGTCGGTAGCCGTGGATGTGTGCTACACTTCAGCCAGGGCAATGGGTGAGACTTCTGACAAACAAAACAAATAATAAAATGATAGTAAAGTAAATATAGAACAAGAAATTTCTAGTAGACACACAGACAATGGGAGGAGGCAAAAGCAAGACACTAATAAGGTTTGACCTGTGAGTTTTACAGCTAATACCGACACTAAACACCGACTAGCTCTTATTGCGATGGCATAAGGATCACCCTCTTAAGGGTCTTTACCCCACAAACATGGAAATCATTTAAAAAATTTTTGAGTGCTTTCAAGGGACATTCTAGGCACATTCTCTCTAGACTTCAGAAGTTAATAGACAACTTGAAAAGCAAAAAGGGAATATTCTCTTAAAACAATAGCCAGGAGAGTAAGTCATAAGAAATTTGGTTCACTCTAAAAACTAAAGACAGCATCTTAATATATGTCCCTGAGTTGTTCCAGAAACCTGCTCCCTGCTCACTCCATGGATCCATGGGTATGAAATCCTCAGATAAGTGGAACTGAGGACTGAAATCTACCAATGTTCTTTTTTAATTTCTTCATGATAGGCATGAAGCAATTGCCATCTCACATTCTTTTCTGCTAGTCACACATTTTTAGACAAAACTTCATTTCCTTGACCCATCAGAAAATCTTTAAATCCATCTACGACGTATACGACCTCTGATTCATAATGTCCCAAAGTTTTAGGTCAGAACAAAGTACAACCACCATGCATGGGTTTATGACTTTGCCTGTAGTCTCTGCCTCCTCACTTTTAAAAATTATTTATGTAAGCCATTGAGCACTTTAGGTCATAAGCATGAGCTGCCCTATTCTTCAGCTTTGGATCATAACATAAAAAAAATCCACCTTCTCTTGCTGTTATCTCAGAGAAAGTACGTGGCTTTGCTTCACCAAGTGAGCGAACACCAGTTTAGTTCCATCACGTGATCTACTTGACAATAATGCCTCACACTCAAGTCCTGTTTACTCAGTGCCTTTTATCCAATGCATTACATTTGGTTTTCAACCAAAAATTGCAAGTATTTTACTCTGCTCAGACTGCCACTACAAAATACTATATAGTGAGGGGCTTAAACATATTATCATATACATAATCAACACAAGCAACATCATGTAGCCTATATACCTGCTGGTGCTTGTGTGTGTCTATGAGATAAACTTTAAGCTATGAAATATTCCACATCATTTCTGCCTTGATGCAAACTATATGACAGATTGTGATCATTCAAAATACTTTCTAATGCAGAATAGTATCTGATTTACTAAATATGTAAAACTTTCATTATTATTAATGAGCGTTGAAAAAAATAAATCAATAAGAATGTGCTTTGCAGATAGTCTGCTGTAGGTAGAGAGGGTGAGTGACTCAAAGGGAGCAGGCAGGGTGTAGGGCTTTCAACTGAAGCAGGCCAGGACCAGGCAGGGATCTGGCCACTGCTGGAGATGGACATTAACTCAGCAGAGCCAGGACCAGACTGGAAGAAAGGCAACTTGACTGACTAAGCCATTTTACTGGTGTCTGAGTATGTGCAGAGACAGTATCACTCAATGTGGGTGAGAGACAAATCCCTGGAAGCTGCACATTGTGTATAAACAAGGACAGACCATCTTTCGCTTGGTTTCCTGGTTCTGTGGACTCAGCAGCTAGTGACTAAAGTTACTAAAGGAGGAATGCCTGCCCAAGAAATCACCATCTTTTCTTCCTGGAAGAAATGCTTTCTTTAACAGGTGAAAGTTATCTCAAATAATGATATTGGGACATATTTTTTGAATTATTTGGAAGGAATCATTTGGCTCCATACCGTAAGGCAAATGCGGAGAAAAAGAGGATGAGCCGAGTGGCTGGGTCAAGAAAAAGAAATGCATTCAAGGGGAGACAAGAGGAGATGGGCTTCCAAGAGAACCCGGCACCCCTTTGTCTCCGTGGGTCCCATCTGTGGGATCTGGCGGTCACGGAGCACGCAGAGTCTAGAGAAAGCGAAGGTTGGTGGTCACGTGGCCTCGAAGAAGCGGCTCGGGGAGGCTGGTGATAGGGCCTCCAGATGCCCGTCTCCAGAAAGCAGGTGTCGGCCCTCAGACGGTCAGTCGCCAGATGCCGTGAAGCACCCAAGCTGAGGATGCCACCTTGAGAAAGCAGACGGAGGCAGCCAAAGCAGCCAGTGACGGGGTGCTGTGAAGGGAGAGCGGTCAGCCTCACAGGACATGGAGAGCTCACATCCCGTCTGCGAGGTTCACGTGTGAATTATTTTAACAGGGCCCCCCCACCCCCACCCCTTCCCCCGTGTAAGCCGGTCACTCACCTTAGGGGACACCCGGAGGTTGTCTCCATCGGCCGCCTGGCGACGTCCCGTTGTTTCACATCCAGCCTCAGGTGGGATCTCCTGCATCCGGTGCCATCCCAGGGGCCCACAAAGCTGTGCTCTGCCGGGCAGCCCTGAGCTGCCAGCCGGACCTCAAGTGTCTGGGCCTCACCCACTCTCAGTAGATTTGGGAATAGGGCTGGTGAGGAGACATGCCCTCACAGGCACACATCACACACACACACACATTCCAGAAAAATGAATTTTTTATTATAATATAAATGCTGTATCTTGGGAATTATTATAATATATCAATTTGAAATGATAATTTTTCAATATTCTATAATTAATCCTTAGTTTTTATGTGCAAATTTTTTTACAATATTGAAAATTCTAGGCCACCCGATTCTTATTAGGATTTGGGAATCATGATAGCTATGAGGAATAGTGTATAACACTCAGACAAATGCAAAACAAAACAACAAAACACCACATGCCAGAAACAGAGGGACAATTGTAGCAGGCTTGAGGTGATTCTGTGTACTCTTTGGGAATGCAATTAATATATCATACTCACCTGTCTTATGATTTTAGTACATTTCTCCTTTCCATGATATTGATTATTATAATAATAAAAGAATTCATCTTTTGGTAGGATACTTAGTTTAAGATTAAAGGATGATTTACATAAAATAAACTATACAGATCTTAAACACACAGTTATAAATTTTTTTTAATGGCTTCACAGGGTACAAATAATTTTTGCTTACAGGGGTGCATTTTGTTAGGGTAAAAAAGCCTGGTCTTTGAGTGTACCCTCCAGCACACCTGTGTGCACTTTCCCTAGTAGGTAATTTTTCATTCCTATGCAGCTTTTGAGTCTTCAATGTCCACTGTGCCCTTCTATTTGCCTTTGCGATTTCTTAGCGTAACGCCCACTTACTGGCCAGGTGCGGTGGCTTAAGCCTGTCATCACGGCACTTTGGGAGGCTGAGGCAACAGTATTGCCCAAGGTCAGGGGTTTGAGACCAGCCTGCACAACTTGAGAATACCTCAACTCTACAATAAATCAAAAAATTAACCAGGTGTGGTGTCATACACCTTTGGTTCCAACTACTTGGAAGGCCAAGATGGAAGGGTCAGCCGAGCTCAGAGGTCAAGGCTGTGGTGTCTGTGAGACTGTCACTGCACTCCTGCCTGGGTGACAGAGTGAGACTCCAACTCAAAAAAAAATCCCACTTATAGGTCACAACATGTGGCATTAGATTTTCTGTTCCTGAAACAAAAGATTTGGAATAATGCCTGTAACCTGCTTCTCTAGCAAGAGAGAATTGAGTGCTGTCTTCGGAGAATCCTGTCCTGCCCTTACCAGGCTATGCACTTCCCCTGACCCCAGAATAACCAGAGCAGCTAATGTGCCTCCCACTGTGGAGAGTCACTAATATGTAACCAGAAAGCAGGACAAGGTCCTTTGGAAGACTTCTTCAGTAAGCTCAACTGATGAATATGAAAGCCTTGAAACAATGGGGGTGAAAACTTGGGTCCCTTGGTTGAATGAGAAAGGAAAGTTACTCTGGTGTGTCTTCAGTTCTACCCTTGACTAGTCACAAAACATGGCCTTTTCCACCAAATCATATCTACTGTTCACATCACCCTGTCTGCTAAATATATACCTATCCTGCCCCAGAATGCAATATAATAGCTGTAACTGAAGAGAAGCTTTGCCTAGGCTCCCTGGTTCAGAATTATATCTTCAACTCTCAAAGACATGCCACCATCTTATTTACACCCCATTCTGGTCCTGAAAAAAATACCTCAAAAGGGTAGTCATTCCTACTTGGACATATTCCAAGAGAAGCTGCGGTGACGCTGGCCCTGCCCAGTGCAGAAGGCATCATTTACATGCTTCTGTATCATAATTTTTCTTTTGAGTAGGAGTCTCACTGTCGCCCCGACTGGAGTGCGGTGGCACATTCATGGCTACTGCAACCTCTACCTGCCGGGCTTAGGCGATCCTTTTGCCTCAGGTCTCCAAGTAGCTGGAACCATAGATGTGCACCACCACGCCCAGCTAATTTTTTTGATTTCTTGTAGAGATGAGATTTCATCATGTTTCATAGGCTGGTTTGAACCCATGGGCTCAGGCAATCTTCCAGCCTCCTCCCAAAGAGCTGGGATTACAGGTGTGAGTCACTGAACCTGGCATGCTGTATCATAATTAATAGCCATTTTCTTCACTGTCCTTTTTTCTTCACTTGCTTCTTGGTGGAACTATTTCTTGTTCACTGGTATCTGTTATTTAGATTTTGACTGCTGATGGTGTTATTAATTTACCAGTTTCCATTTGTAGGAGTGAAGTCACTCTTTAGTGTTACAGAGACTGAAATTAGAGCAAATCAAGAAAGCGTCAATGTCATTGGCAAAATGGGTTACATTATGCTATTTTCCGAAAGGAACTGGGAAGTAAATGCTTATTACTTTTGTTTAATTATAATGTGTGCACATGACATTTATTAAGACATATCATAAAAATATTTTAGAAATAGACCGGCACAGTGGCTCCTGCCTGTAAACCCAGCACTTTGAGAGGCAGAGGTGGAACTATCGCATGAACCCAGGGGTTCAAGATCAGCCTGGGCAACTTGGCAGGACCTCAGCTCCACAATAAATTTTTAAAAACTTATGCAGGCCTGGTGGTGACACCTGTTGTCCTGGTTATTCGAAAAATCTTAGCCTTACAGAAGGATCACCTTAGACCAACGTCTTGGGGTTGCAGTAGTCATGATTGTGCCACTGCACTCCAGCCTGGACAGAGTGAAACTCTGACACACACAATTTTTGTGTGTGTGTTTTGAGTTGAAGTCTCTCTCTATCACCCAGACTGCAATACACTGGCACCCTCCTGGCCACCGCAGCTTCAATCTGCTGGGCTCCGGCGATCCTTCCATCTCAGTCTTCCAAGTAGCTGAAACTAAAGGCGGGAGCCACCACACCCAGCTAATTTTTTATTTATTGTAGAGATTGAGGTCTCACCAAGTTGTCTGGGTGGGTATTGATCCCGCGGGCTCAGGCAATTCTCTAGCCTCGGCCTCCTATAGTGCTGAGATTACACGCTCAGCCACCGAGCCTGGCCTACAAAAAAATTTTTAACAAATAATTTAAACAATATTTTTGTCTTCATAAAATTTTATTTTATTAAAAAGACCTCTTAATATCATTATTACTTTATTTTATTTTTGGAGACAGAGTCACCCTTCGTCATGCAGGCTGGAGTGCAATGGAATGATCAGAGCTCACCACAGCATTCACCTCCTAGTCGCAGATAATCCTTTCACCTCAGCCCATCAAGTAGCTGGGCCCACAGCATGTGTCACCATAACTGCCTGATTTTTTAAGTTTTTGTAGTGTAGAGGTCTGTCTATGTTGTCCAGGCTGATCTCCTGAGCTTAAGTGATCCTCCTCCCTGAGTCTTCTAAAGTGCTGGGATGATAGGAATAATCTCCCCATGCCTGGCCTTTATTTACATGAATTTAGGAGGTGCAAATAGTTTGTATTCTGGGCTTCAATTATACCCATCATCTCCATGTGTCCATGGTACCCAATGGGTACTTTTTCGTCCCTATACTCCTTCTGAGTCTCCAGTGTCCATCATAACATTTTCTGTGTCTTTGGGATTCTTTTATTTATTTTTTTTTGGAAGCTAGTTTAACCTCTTGAGAAGATTCTTAATTTAGCTCCCGTATATAAATGAGAGCATGTGATGTTTGGTTTTTTGTTCCTGAGTCAGTTCACTTGGGATGATGGGCTCTAAGTTCATCCCAGTTGCAGCCAATAACATTGCATTATTGTTTTTGATAGCTGAATAGTATTCCACAGCATATATTTAACACGTTTGTATTACCCATTGATCTGCTACAGGACATTTAGGTTGATTCTACATCTGTGAAATTGTGAAATGTGCAGGAATTAACATGCAAGTGCAGGTGTCAAAAATAACACTTTTGAAGAAAGAGCCAATATCATCAAAATTTAGAAAAGTCTGACTTTTCACAATAGGTAAATAATTATAAGATAGTTGTTCTCCTTTACCCAAAACATTTCTTTATTATATTATAAATTATTTGCTTATTTGGACTCTTTTTTGCTTTCGTGTAAATATACAGAATAGTTTTTTCTAATTCTGTAAAAAGTGACACTGGTGGGTTGATAGGAATTGTACTGAGTCTGCAGATTGCTTTGGGCAGTACAGACATTCCAGTAAAGTTGATTCTTCCAATTCATGGACATGGGTTGTTTTTTATTTGCTTGTATCTCTTTTATTTTTTCAACAATATTTTGTATTCCTCATTGTAGACATGTATCACCTCCTTATATAAAATTATTTCCAAGTGTGTGTGTGTTTGTTGTAAAAGGGATTATTTTCTTGATTTGGTTCTCAGCTTGAACGTTGTTGGCATATAGACATGGTACTAATTTTTGAACATTGATTTTGTATCCTGAGACTCTACTGAGGTCGCATATTAAATCTAGGAATACTTTGGTGATGTCTTTACAGTTCCCTAAATATAGAAGCATATACTCTGTGAAGAGAGATAATTTGACTTTCTCTTTTTCTACCTGGATACGTTTTATTTCTTTCTCTTACCTGATTACTTTGGCCGCGACTTTCAGAGCTATGTTAAATATAAGTGGTGAGAGTACAACTCCTTGCCTTGTTCTAGTTATAGAAAAAATGCTTTCCTAATAGATACATAGGTCAATACAACAGAAGAGAGATCCCAGAAATAAAGCTGGTCACCTACAACCAACACCACTTGACCTTGGTAAAGTAGACAGAGATCATCATTGAGGAAAGAACACTCTCTTC
>NW_007148962.1:0-3327 GCF_000164805.1 Carlito syrichta | reverse complement strand
AATTTTTAAAATAAAAAAGATTGAAAATTTGAAAACACCAGAACAAAAACAAACAAAACTTTCTGTCCTCTTGGGCAGGCTCTGTGATTGTTCCTCTAGTCAGATCTCTCCTGTAGAGCCATCTCTTTCACTCTTTTTGCAGGGATCCATGTAGGGAAGGATAAGGGACAGTGGAGGTGAGTGGGGCTGCAGTCTTCCCTTCCCATTCTTGTATAGTCAGGGAGATCTCTGTTGGGGATGTATTGGATAGTATATTCCCCAGGTATGTACTATCACAAGACTGCCCCAGCCAGGTCTATCCTGGAATGAGGTTCTTCTATTGCAACTAATGACCAGGCTCCGTCTGAGTTTTTCCATCTCAGTGTGGCCAGTTTTGTGAGTCTGATGTCCAGAGGATTGCTGGGGAGGAGGGGATTTGGGTCAGCCCCAGACTCACCACTGTTCTCTTTGGAGTTCTTCCTCGTCCTTTTCTGTCCACACCCTTTGTACTGCGGCTGGATCAAGGTAGGAGCTGGTGTGCCTGGAACACAGCACTCATTAGGTCCCTCTGCAGTTGGTGCTATAGGGTATTTCCTCTGGACCACCATCAAGCTCTGAGTAGTTGATCTGCCAATTACAGAGATCAGAACTCAGGACCCAGTCTGAAAGCACTTCCAGCTCCCTACTGGGTGCTGAAGCTCTCTCCAGTAATCTTGCACTCCAGCGGGTCCGGTATGACAGGCGATGGTGTGTATCCTGACCAAGCACTGGGAATCAACTGGATTCAGCAGGCTTTTCTCGGGTGCGTTCTTGGAGGCAGCAGACATTTCCTCACGTGATCTTGTGAGCTGCCCTTTAATTTCAGGGTTTTGGGGGTTTGCAGTCGCCCTCAGAGAGGGACCTGGGTGCATGCAATCTAGTATCCCTTCAGGTGAACATTGATGCTTCCATCAGTGCCCACATACTCACACAGAGAGTCTGTACTGTCATTTGCCTCCACGGAGATTCTTACAGCCCGACCTGTCAGCCACCATATTAAGCTCCACCATCTAACCCTTTCAATTTTATTTTTCCTTTATAGTTTTCCTTACCAAAAATTCTCCCTCATACATTTATTTGCATTTTTCTTTACTTTTTGGTTTTTTATTTATTCCATACCATTTTACAAACTTTTTTTGTCTCCTTTAAGTAATTCTTCTATTGTTTCTCATTCCATCCACTTAAGTTTCTGCAACATTTTAGCATATCAGACCAGTTTTTGGTAACAAAATTAACCTTTAGAAAACCCTGTCCCACAGAATCCTCTGCATGTGTCCTGTAGTACTTCCTCATTTGGTCTGTATGTCTCTGAAGCAAGGCAAATGGAGTTTCTGCCTTCTCTTTTTGGGCCTTAAAATCTTTAGAGACATTCTGAAATCTCGAGGCTGCTTCCCTTAATAATCAACCCCCTCAGATTCTGCACTTTAGTTTTATACTCTTGATTATTATTGTCCAACACAGGATCTACATTTAGAAACTTTTTATTTGGCTGACTGAACGTCCATCCCTGGAGGGTGTTCCCATTCCCATGTAGACATTGAAGTCCTCTTGATCATTTGCCTTGGTCTTGTTACAACAGCTACCCCATCAACACCTTAAAATTCTTTCTATGGAATATCTTGGGTAATGTTAGAGTGAGAATTTTTATCTCCCTCTTTCTTGAGTTCTTGAGGCCTAGAATTTTTGATCCTCGTTTTCAGCTAACTTGAGTACTCAGCTCCATGTAATAGGAGTTGCTTTAGTCCCTGGTTGATCCCTTTGCCTGAATTTACCTATGTACTCAACCTCCCTACTGAAGGATTTTTGCACAACCTGAGATTAGCTTCATCTGTCTCTGACCTTTTCCCTCTCAGGAGAATGGAACTATTGGTTGGGTTATCACACTCATTTCATATTTGCATTCAACTTCTGAGAGTTCCCCAACAACCAAAGCGGTACTTATAGGCAAATGTTTTCTACCTTAGTTTGTGCAGGGGATTGTCTGTTTGCCCCAGTTGTATTCTTTTTTCCCTCTCTTGTGTTGCTTTTGTTGCCTCTGGAACAATAGTCTTGGGCTTATCTGCAGTCCCGTGAGCAGCTGTGATGTCCAAGTAGAGTAGGCCACACAAATTTGAGTGGGATGCATCTCTCCCTCTGCTGAGGTTTCCCTGCTGCAGATGCAGGAGTATCCCAGAGGACACCCCAAATAGTGAAGAATGAACTCATTTGTATGCAATCAAAAAATGGAAGCAAAGATGTGAAGTGCAGCAGAAGCAAGACTCTAATGATGATCTTACAAGATAGTATGTCTGGTGTGCAGTCACACCCAGAGCAGTGATAGTAACCAATTTTTTCCTAGTGTGAAGGTCTTCCCCTGGTTTCTCATTGACCGAGGACTGTGGTGTCACAATTTTTTCTGTTCATGATTTAAGGGGTTTTTAGTCCAAATCAAGCTAAAACAAGTAGTTTCTACTATTTGATTGGAGGATTTGAGCTTCCTCATTTCTGTGTAAGTTCCATTTTCCCAATATGACTTTTACCATGTGCCTTTTTTTTCTTACAGTCCTTGGGTTATATCTAATTTTCAGTATGTACTCTTGGTCATGTTAGCAGCAGACTTCTTTTATTTTATGAAAAATGAATCATCTTTTGTCATTCACACTGGTCCCCCTTTGTGCTGGGTGCCACTTTGGCTGTCCCCCCGCCGTTACGGGTAAACCAGTGACTGCCCCTTCTCTTTGATGGATGCCACAGCGATTCACTTTCTTTTTTTTTTTTTTGAGTTGGAGTCTCAAACTGTGGCCCAGACTGGAGTGCAGTGGCTGCTCCTGGCCACCGCAGCCTCGATCTGCTGGGCTCCAGCGATCCTTCCACCTCAGCCTTCCAAGTAGCCGGAATTACAGGCATGTGCTACCATGCCCGGCTGATTTTTTTAAAATTTATTGTAGAGATGAGGTCTCGTTGCCCAGGCGGGTCTCGAACCCACGGGCTCAGGCAATCCACTCACCTCAGCCTCCCAAAGGCGTGGGATTACAGGCTAAGCCACCGAGCCCGGCTGTGATTCACTTTTTTTTGTGATACTTGTCCCAGTGACTGGTTCTTTTTTGCTATGGGTGCCTCAGTGACTGGCTCTCCTCTAGTGTTTGTTGCCTCATTGACTTGTCCTCATCTGTGATTGGGCATGATTGACTGGTCCTCATCTTTGATGGGTAACCCAGTGACAAGCATTCTCTGTGACAGGTGCAAAAGTGACTGGCCCTCCAACCTTATGGGAGTCCCAGTGGTCTTCTCTCTGATGAATGCCCCAGTGACTTGATCTTCTCCATTATG
>NW_007148961.1:0-6521 GCF_000164805.1 Carlito syrichta | reverse complement strand
TAGAAACTTGATTCAGAGGTGAGGGCATTAAAGTCTACTGGGAAGGGCCTTTCTTATTATACATATATACATATGCACATGTGCTGCTCTGAGTCAAGCTGTTTTCCAGTTTTCCCCAACGGTGGACAAATCCCAAGAATGAATGACCCCAGGATGATTTATATTTGGCTTTGGTGTATGTTAGCCAGTTAATGCATAGTGGCTTCACCCTCATACTTGGGGTTTGTTTGGCTGACAAATGAGTTTTCATTCCTTGAACACAAGCCAGCTGGGTGGTGAGGCAGAGTTGTTCAGGGAGAAACTACAGCCAGGTGACCCTACAAATGGGTGACCTGCTGGATTATCAGCTCCGTGGGATTGTTTTCCCCATACACATACCATTGCCCATTTTTTCTGTAAACTTTAGACTGGAGGAGGGAGTTATAAACTCTGAATCAGACTAAAATCTGAGAAAAATCCCGCAGACTTTTTTTTCCAGCTGGGAATAATTGACTTGTGGGAGCAGAAAACGGATGAGACCATGAACCTCAAGGAAAGAGCCCTTCCTATGATTTTTCCCAGGCTGCCACCTTATGGCATCTTATTCTACACTCAAAGTTCTTGTCATATATATGGGGTCTTTTGTCCCCAGGTCTTGAGACCTAAGCCCAGGAGATCTGTATACTGAGGTCTTGGGGTGCTGTGATTTTACAGAGCAGAGCACAAACTATGATTGAAAGTCAATAAAGTATTGACTAAAGTCAATAAAGTATGGACAGCGAACACTGTCTCTTCCTTTTTCAGAAGCCCAAATTGGGCTGTCATTAGCACAGACAGACAGAACTGGGTACTTCCCTGAATGCACCAGTGCCATTCCCAAGGTGTGGTTCTGCAGGGCAATGTGGCAGGAATTGTCCTAGGCATAATTGAAAGCTATGTTTGTCCCTGGGTTGTTCTCGGTACCACAAAGATCCTTTGTGTCATCCAAAGCCACAACAGGATGTCCTGATAGTTGCTAATGACCAACAGATGACTGATGACCACCAGAGGGCATGGCATTTGAGTTACCCTTCAGGGTAGAAGCTATCATCCAGCAGATATTTCAGATAAAGGAGGATGTGTGTCTATCAAGAACTTCGTATATATACGTGTTTGCCCAAAGCCATCAGCCATTAGTACATTCGGCAGGGATGAACAACCTGGGAAGAAGATGCATGGTATATTCCAGATCTGCTTAGGGCCTTCACATTGCTGACAGCCAATAATTATGCCCATGAAATAAAACCCAGGCGGGGAGAGGGGCAGTGACAAGAAAGCAGAAAAAAGGAGTGAAAAGAGAGAAGGAAATACAAGTAGAGAGATTTGACAGCCCACACTGAGAATGCAGCCTATTCACTGAGGCCCTTCCTAAGGGATAGGCCTCTTACAAAGTGCATCTCATTTCATCCTTATGACCCCAGGTGTTAATATCATCTCCATATTAGAGTTGAGGAAACTTGGACTCTAAGTGTTTAAATAACCTGCTCCAAGACACACAAACTTGCATAAGGCTTAAGGAATTGTGGAGGTTTTAGAGAAGTGACAGCCACGTTCTAATCTCATCGAATCTCATCTTCTGGGAACCAACCCTTCCCTGGAGCCATGCAGGCTCTGTGCTACCTCCTGCTCACTTTCTCTTTGAGATTAGAGCCATTCCATTCATGCTCTCTCCAACATGTCATATGGCACAGCAAGTTATGTTTATTAAATTTGTACATTGGTCACTTAAATTTGTGGCATTGCTAGCCTCTCAGTGATTGACTCCTCAAACTCATTCCTTTCTGTTGAAATAAAGTGGTTGGGTTTATCATGACAGAGCAAACAGAGTCAAATGCATAACAAGTAAACTTAAGAGACTTTTTCTGAAAGCAAAATAACAAAGTAATGTGGGGTTTTTTGGTCTTTTCAAACTTGATTTTCTTAGTGTTGAGAATTTGCAGGTTTATTTCTCCCTCAATGCCACATTTTCTTTTCTTTTCTTTTTTTTGAATTGGAGTCTCACTCTGCCACCCAGGCCTGAGTTCAGTGGCAAGCTCATGGTTACCACAGCCTTGACCTACTGGGCTTGGGAGATTCTTTCACCTTAGCCTTCCAAGTAACTGAAATTACAGGCTTGGGCCACCATGCCCAGCAAATGTTTGTTTGTTTGTTTTAGAGATGAGGTCTCACCAAATTGCCCAGGCTGGTTTCAAACCCCTGGGCTCAAGGAATCCTCTAGCCTCTGCCTCCCAAAATGCTGGGATTACTGGCATGAGTCACTGTACCCGGATCAGTGCCACATTTTCACAACTGTTGGGGCAGGGGAAATAAAATTATGGCCTACTCTCAAGGTCATTGCACACACATACATGTGCATGCACGCGCGTACACACACACACACACACACACACACACACACACACACACACACACACCCACCATGGAGGGTTTCAATCCAATTCATAATTTTCTAGCCTACGAATACTTTGAAAAATTCTCTCAGCAGATGATGAATGTGAATGACAACATTTTTTAAATGTCTTTTTAATATTGGTAAAGAAAGCTAGGAAAAGGAAAGAGGGAAGAGGGAAGCAAGAGGAAGTGAGAGGAACCACAGGCAAACAGGTGGGAATAGCGACATCAAGAGGGAAATGAAGAGGAGGGGTTCCAGGAGGAAGGGAATTGAATCTCCGAAAAGCCTATGGTCTTGTCAAGTGTGCCCTTGGCAGAGCTTATGTCCCAGAGGAGATGTGTGAGTTTTTCTTGTTCCCACTAACAGTTAGCCATGGCCAGGGGCCCAGCTTCCACCAAGAGGACTCTGGACTTCATCCGCACAGACACCCTGCCTCTAGACACTGGTTTTCCACAAATTAACAAATTCAACTGAACTTCAGAAGTTTATTATCTGGTCAAGTTGAGAAGTGGCCATTCTGGAAGTTTCGCAGATGTTTTGGTAGAGTTTCTTCAAGGTAGATGCCTGCCTTGGTTACATATCTGGTTGTGTCTACAGCCCTGAGTTACATAAGCATTGGGCTAGACCAGTGTTATTCAAACTGCATGCAGGCTGCAACCCATGAGCGCCTATGAAATAACTTAGTGGCCTCCACTTGGGTTCTTTAAAAATAGAATTAATAAAATGTATGACATATGAAAAGGATATTTTATGACCATCTTCTTTCAGTGGGTGTGTACTGCAGTGCTGTGATGTTTGTGAATTCTTCCTGTAGGTCACAGGCAAAACAAGTTAAAAGCCACTGAAGCAAAAGGTGTGGGAGGTGCCCACAGAGTCTGTGAACCCCTTATCTATAAGGTCCTAAGACCACCTGCATCTACAAAATATGGGCTGGGAAGTCTCTCACATTTCCGCTGTCTGTGGGATTCAATATTTGAGAAAAATCTAGTACATGGCAGGCATCCAAATCCTTCCAGAAGTTTCTAGAGTTACCTCTTTGGACAGTTTCAAATGAGTGCAGTTTTGGGAAAAGGATGAGATAGGTTCAGTCTAACAGGAAGGGTACTTAGCACAGCGGCTTCCTTGAGCTGCTGAGCCCATGTGGCTGGCAGGCACACTGCCTGTCCACCCACACTCTGCCTGCCCCCTTCCTGCCTGTCTGCTCCAACCACATCTGTCTGGCTGACTCAGGCCACCTAAGGAGAGGCAACACACTATATGACAAAGCCCACACTGGGTAATGGGTTGATTGACATCCTCAGGATCCAACTCCGTGTGCAGCTCCACTTTCAGGTGAATGCTAATGGTTGAGGAATTAAAATGATGTTCATTACCTTATGAATGCAGCATGTACCTAATGTTAGTACATGCCAGTTCCACCTCTCAGAACCAGGAAGTGGTGACAGTTTCTAAATTATTTGTCAGTTCCTTTACCTCTGCCCCCAAAGATAGCTAGCTTATGCATTTATTTATTTCATGGGCCAACATGCAAAGTAATTTGCTCTGGGTTTTTGTGATTTGTTTTTCCTATAGATTTCCTTTCTCTGATGCTGCAACAGGGGTTTAAAAAGAAAGACAGAAAGCATCATGTCAATGTCATTTGAATCCTAATGGGCTACAAATTCACTCCCCTGAAAAAATAGAGAAGCTTATTTATGATCATAGACAAGTTGTCTGTCGAGTTGTTAACAGAGAGAGGGATACTTGAGTAGGCAGAAGCAATTGCATAGTTTGCATATCTACAGAACTCTCTTGGGAAGAACAAACAGCTCCTTCACTGCTGGGAACCTTATGATTTGGCAGCCAATCAGGCAACCATAATTGGCTGTCTAACCTTTACAAGATGAAAAGGGGCAGGTAGCTCAGGGCATCTGAGCTGAAACTCCACAAGGTGAAATAATGCTCCTCTCATTCAGCTCCGTGTCCATGTCAGACAAAAAGAGAGAAATGCCAAGGTTATCGAGCGAGTGTCAGGTTGTACTTATTCCTGGTTGTCTGTGGCTGCATCTTGTTTAGTCTTTACCTTGCCAGGGCTTTTGGTACTCTCTGTCACAAACACAAGCTCTGTTGAACCCTTCTGGTTCTCCCAAAACCAGCTCCTCTAGTTGGTGCCACATCTGCTACCCTATGCAGGTTCCATGATTCCTTCTCTAAGATACAGCATGATGGAACAACAATGGCTACTATCTGCTGAGCAGCTACCCCAGGGTCTCTTCTAAGTGTCTTGCTTATAGTCTCATTTAATTCTCATGGTAAACTAGGAGGAAGATATTATCTTTATGACACTTTGTTATAGATGAGAAAATCAAATTTCAGGGAGGCTATTGGATTGCCCAAGGTCATTTCCAAAACTGAATGTCTAACTAGGATTTGAGCCCAAGGTCCTGCCCACTAGATTAGACTACCATTCTAGGTAGAGAGACAGACTTCTGATTGTGGATCAGAAGACCTATATTCCATCCCTGACTGCTGAGTTATCTTGGTCAAGCTGTGTATACCTCTCTGGTGCTCAGTTACTAGGCAACTTTCAATGTTATCGTGAATAGGTGGATTCTGGTTGAGATTGTTTGGAGTTAAGCCCTCATACTGCCACCACGTTACCTTATGGAATTTACTTGAGCTTAGTCTCCTCATTTATAAAATACAGGTGATAGTTATGTTCCCCCATGGCAATACTTTTGATTATTAAACAAGTTACTAAGCATAGAATAGTTAGAACTGAGCCTTGTGTGTAGTAAATACTTAGCTCATGTTAGCTATCATTATTTAGATGTCTGCCTGTTCATCTCTGTAAGCTGAGGGGATTGGATTCAGTTATCTTCAAGATCTACTTTGGTTTGCAGATTCTGTGAATCTAGTCTGTTTACATCTCCTCAGAGCTCTGTATCTCTTTATGGTATTATTCCGGTTAGAGCAAAATTAGAGATGAAAGCTGGAATGACTGTGAGCTGTAAGAATAGCTTGCGTGTGTATATACCTTTTATATAAGGACAGTCTGTCCACATCTGCAACTTATTTCATATGATTACATGACCTATACATTATCCCTTATGGGCAGGGTGGAGATTACTTTCTCTATTTTAAAGAGATGTTCAGCTACTAGCCCAAGGTTAGAAAGTTAGTGGGAAAGTAGGACTCTGATACATATGCACCATATCCAAGAGATTCCTCAGTTGTCTGCAAAGCAAAGGGATTTGAGATCCAGAGTTCAACTCCTAGCAAGGAGGTGCCCTAGTAAATGAGCTTTTGTCTAACCATATTAGGCATTTTTCACTCCAAAATAAAGACTGGAGAAAGCATCCTGACTGTATTTCACCAGCTTATCTTTCTCTAAACATCAAAATTTGCAAGTTTTTCTTTTTCTGATGAGAGAGTAATTAATCTTATCTCCTCTAGACTGGCACACATTGCAGCTATCTTGAAGGCAGGCAGTTCTCTGAGAAAGGAGAAAAGAAAGATGGCCCAAATCAACAAGAAAGATTGGAAAGTTCAAAGCCTGGCCAGTGGGAACCAGTACAGGCTTCCCTGAAAGTCTCTCTCAGTTACTTTGAGGTGTCATCTGTGAGTCAGAACTGCATGCGCCCTCCATACCACTTGGCTCACAGGCTTGAGTGCAGGTTCAGATCATGAAAGGATCATTGGTCTGCCATTTGCATTCAGTGAGACTATCAAAGGTCCTGATAGGAAGAGAAGCAAGAGACCCCTGAATTTAAAAGGTGAACAGCCAGTTTCTGGAGCTTCTGTCAAGCGAGAGGAAGAGAAGTAATGCCTGTAAACACTTGCATTTTCAAACTCTCACAATCTTTATTATCTAGATCCTGCAAGCCCTTTCTGAGCCATGCTGTAATTCTTGAGTAGAAGTTTCATCTCCCTCAGGAGATCATACACTCAGAGTTGACAGGAAACCTGTCATTTACTTGTACATATGGTGTAGCCAATCATCACACTGGAAGCATATTAGCTGCTCAGTGAATTATAAACAATCAAATGCAATTAACCAAACTGACCCCTATAGACACACTATTCACATAAGAGCATTGTCAGCTCTTATTCAGGAGTGGGAGAGCAATCT
>NW_007148960.1:0-859 GCF_000164805.1 Carlito syrichta | reverse complement strand
CATAGATTTCCTTTCTCTGATGCTGCAACAGGGGTTTAAAAAGAAAGACAGAAAGCATCATGTCAATGTCATTTGAATCCTAATAGCTACAAATTCACTCCCCTGAAAAAATAGAGAAGCTTATTTATGAATCACAGACAAGATGTCTGTCGAGTTGTTAACAGAGAGAGAGATACTTGAGTAGGCAGAACAAGTAGCTCCTTCACCACTGGGAGGAACAAGTAGCTCCTTCACCACTGGGAACCTTACGATTTGGCAGCCAATCAGCTAACCATAATTGGCTTTCTAACCTTTACAAGATGAAAAGGGGCAGGTAGCTCAGGGCATCTGAGCTGAACCTCCTAAGGTAATTCTCTCCTCATTCAGCTCCGTGTCCATGTCAGACAAAAAGAGAGAAACGTCAAGGTTAGTGAGCGAGTGTCAGGTTGTTCTTATTGCTGGTTGTCTGTGGCTGCATCTTGTTTAGTCTTTACCCTGCCAGGGCTTTTGCTACCCTCTGTCACAAACACAAGCTTTGGTGAACCCTTCTGGTTCTACCAAAACCAGCTCTTCTAGTTGGTGCCACATCTGCTACCCTATGCAGGATCCATGATTCCTTCTCTAAGATACAGCATGATGGAACAACAATGGCTACTATCTGCTGAGCAACTACCCCAGGGCCTCTTCTAAGTGTCTTGCTTATAGTCTCATTTAATTCTCATGGTAAACTAGGAGGAAGACATTATCTTTATGACACTTTGCTATAGATGAGAAAACCAAACTTCAGGGAGGCTATTGGATTGCCCAAGGTCATTTCCAAAACTGAATGTCTAACTAGGATTTGAGCCCAAGGCCCTGCCCACTAGATTAGACTACCGTG